>NW_007252234.1:214923-227084 GCF_000164805.1 Carlito syrichta | reverse complement strand
CCTCTTAAACCCTGCAACTTCTTTATCAGTTAAGTTCATTTCCACAATGTCACAGCTTCTTCAGCAAGAGCAGATTCCATCTCAAACAACAACAATTTTCTTTGTTCATCCATAAGAAGCAGCTCATGCACTCAAGTTTTATTATAAAATTGGAGTAATTCGGTCATATCTCCAGACTCCACTTGTAATTCTAGTTCTCTTGCTATTTCCCTCCCATCTGTAGTTACTTCCTCCACTGAAGTCTTGAATGCTGAAAAGTTATCCATAAGAATTGGAATCAACCTCTTCCAAACTCTCATTAAAGTGGATGTTTTGACCTCCTCTTGTGAAACACAAAAGTTCTTAATGGTATCTAGAATGGAGAATCCTTTCCAGGAGGTTTTCAATTTATTTTGCCCAGATCCATCAGGAGAATCACTGTCTACAGCAGCTACAATCTTGTAAAATCTATTCCTTAAACAATAAAATTTGAAAGTCAAAATTCCTCCTTGATCCATAGACTGCAGAATAGATGTTTTGTTTGCAAGTGAAAATTACATTAATCTCCTCCTACATCTCCATCAGAGCTCTTGAGTGTCCAGAGCTCTTGTGTGACCAGAACTCCTGGATGCATTGTCAAAGAGCAGTAATATTTTGAAAGAAATCTTTTTTTTAGCAGTAGGTCTCAACAGTGGGTTTAAATATTCAGTAAACCATTCCGTAAACAGATTAGCTGTCATCCAGGCTTTGTTGTTTCATTTACAGGCAGGGTAGATTTGGCATAATTCTTAAGGGCCCTAAGATTTCTGGAATGGTAAATGAACATTGGGTTCAACTTAAAGTCACCAGCTATTTTCTCCCCTAACAAGAGAGTCATTCTGACCTTTGAAGTCAGGCATTGTTTTATCCTCTTTAGCTAGGAATGTCCTAGATGGCATCTTCTTCCAATATAAGGGTGTTTCAAATGAAAATCTGTTGTTTAGTGTAGCCACTGAATGATCTCAGCTAGCTTTCCTGGATAACTTGCTGCAGCTTCTCCATCAGTACTTGCTGATATATCTTGCATTTTCATGTTATAGAGATGGCTTCTTTTGTTAAACTTCATAAGCCAACCTCTACTAACTTTAAACTCTTCTGCAGTTTCCTCATCTCTCTCATTCTTCATAGAATTAAAGAGAGTTAGGTCTTTGCTCTGGATTAGACTTTTGCTTAAGGGAATGCTGTGGCTGGTTTGGTCTTCTATTCAGACCATTAACAATTTCTCCACATCTGCAGTATGACTGTTTCCTTTTCTTATCATTCGTGTGTTCACTAAAGTAGCACTTTTAATTTTCTTCAAGAACTTTTCTTTTGCATTCACAACTTGGCTAACTGTTTGGCAAAAGAAGCATAGCTTTCAACATAGCTGAGTTTTCGACATACCTTCCTCAATAAGCTTAACCATTTTTAACTTTTGATTTAAATGAGAGACATGTGACTCTTCCTTTCACATGAACACTTAGAAGTCATTATAGTGTTATTAATTGGCCTAATTTCAATATTGTTGTGAGTCAGGGAATAGGGAGGCCCAAAGAGAGGGAACACAAAAAGTATTGATCAATTAAGTTCACTGTCTTATATGAGTGTGGTTTGTGGTGCCCCAAAACAATTACAATAGTACCATCAAAGATCACTGGTCTCAGATTACCATGACAGATATAATAATTTAAAAGTTTGAAATATTGTGAGAATTACCAAAATGTGACATAAAGACATGGAGTGACCACATTATTTTCTAAAAATGGCACCAACAGACTTCCTTGATGTAAAGTTGCCTTAGACTTTCAATTTTTAAGAAATGCAGGTCGGGCTCAGTGGTTCAGCCTGTAATCCCAGCACTTTGGGAGACTGAGGTGAGTGGATTACCTGAGCCTGCGGGTTCGTGACCCACCTGGGTAACTTGGTGAGACATCTTCTCTACAATAAATCAAAAATTAACCGGGCGTGGTACCACACGCCTGTAGTTGTGGCTACTTGGAAGACTGAGGTGGAAGGATCGCTGCAGCCCAGCAGGTCAAGGCTGTGGTGGCCAGGAATGTGCCGCTGCACTCCAGTCTGGGCAACAGTGTGAGACTCCAACTCGGAAAAAGAAAAGAAAGAAATGCAATATTTGTGAATTGCAATAAAGTGTGATTAAAAAAAAAGAGGTATGTTGGGAGTTCTCGTAAGATGGTGACAGCACAAGTGGGACTGTGGGATTCTCCAGAAGTGATTTCCCATAAAGACTCTTTCTTTCCTTCCCCCACCCCTCCTGCCCACTGCCAGCTGCACCAGTCCAAGGCCTGGAGACCCTCGGTCCCACACACGGCCGGCTACTGCATCCCCTCTGCTGCTGCTGTTCCACCCCAGGTGGTCCTGGGCCCTGGCCTCGTGGAGTTTCCAGCTCCTTCCCCGGCTACACCATCTCACTCGGTCCCAAACCCACCGCTGCTGCCTGTGGAGGCCTTCGGATACCACCTTGTGTAGATCTGGGTTCCCTTACTGGCTACACTGATCTGTCCAGCACTCAGTTGCTGCCAGCTTCCTCCCTGACTGGGCCTCCAACTCAGTCTCAGACTGTGGCAGCCTGTGGAGGCCCTCCAGGCCTGCCCCTCAGAACTACAGGCTCCATTCCCTCCTTGGGTGCCCCACCAGGCCCAAGGCCACCAGTAACAAGCAGGCCCCCAGTGCCCATGCCTCTGGGCTCTGTGCTCTGTGCTGTCACTCAGGCTGAAGCACCCAAAGCCATGGCTGTTGCTTGACCCTCAGAGTTCCGGGTCCCCACCCTGGGTTCCAGGTCCCTGTCCAGCCCCATCTCAAGCCTCTGTCACCCAGGGAGTCTCTAGGCACCCTTCCCTCAGAAATACCAGCTCCATTTCTGGCTGAAGTGCCCTGGATGGGGCCCAAAGCTGCTGCCACCACCTGCCACCCACCCTTTGGAGCTCTGGTCCTCTCTCTGGCTGAGGCTCCCGGTTGTCTCTCACCACTTCCCCCCAACTCACCCCTGACTACAGCAGAACAAGAGAATAGCTGGAGCCCTGTGACCAGGCTGAGACCTGCAATGACTCACCCACCTAGCTCTGTCTAACCTCCAACTTGGGAGCTAAGACCTCATGGTTGTGTAAGGGAACAGTACATCTTAAGGAGGTGCTTAACAGCCGCTCACGGCTCTTGGCTCTGGCCAGGGAATTCCAGGCTCTCTCCTCCACCCCAAGCCACTGGCAGCACACCGAATGTAGCACCCAAGTATATTGCTGATCCCCAGTGCCTGACGCCAGACACACACCACCATAACTCATCATAGTGGATCATCCACGGACCCCGACAAGTGGAGAGAAAAGGACAGGTGGATAGAAAGGATTGATGAAAGAGGAGCCACCCACCACAGCCATTTTCCAGGCAGAGGTTCACATTGCCTCGCCCATCTACAAGCAGCCTCCACCTTGGTTTCTAAGGTAACCTCACCATACAGGAGACAGAAGGCCCTCTCCTATGTTTAATCAGACACAGACAATTCAGTCCTGTGACAGACCTCTCAGGCAGCAAGCCAAGGGAACCAACCAAAGCTATGAGTAAATCTATCTGCCTGCAATGAGAACAAAGGGGAGAGGCTAGAGATCAGAGTTGAAGAGACTTTAGACACTTAGGAAGGACTCCAGAGCTAGTCTGGTTTCTTATTTTGATTTTATTGTTTTGACTGTTTTGTTCACTTTTGTTTGGTTTTTGAGTTAGACTACTTGTTTGTGTTGGGGAAAAGCACATCAAAAGGCATGATTTTATTGAACTGTCTTTGTATGATGACTGGTATGCTTTAGGGAATATTGTTTGTCTGTTTTTTACTCTTTTCTGATTTTGTGTCTCTTTTTATTCATTAGTCGGCACATATATCTGTTTTCCCTTTTACTCTTCTCTCTCTCCAACTTCCTCTTGACCTCCCCTTCTTCCATTATTTTCCTTTTTCTCACCTCGTTTGGTTCCAGGGAGCAAACCTAAACCCCACTGCATGGACAGATTGTAAGGCAGTGGGAAGTGGGTTCCAGTGTGTCGATACACCTGTTGGTGGATACTGGGATCTGCAGATAGATTCTGAATCATAGCTTCCCTCTTAATTAAATCTCAAAACTGCAAAAAAGACAGCCCAAATCCACAGTCCAGCCTCAAAAGTGAACAAAGTCAGAGGATGCTCATAAGGAAGAACAGGAGATTGAACAAAAAGAAGTAAAAGCAACCCCACATTCCCTGAAAAACAGAATTAAAGAAGGAGAGCAAAAGGGGGAGAGAAAAATCTACACAAATGAAGAAAAACCAAAAGAAGAATATGGGTCTCTCAAAGACCCCTGGGAAGTCAGTCACTGAGAAAACTGACTTTGAAATGCAAACAACGAAGAGCCCCCAGAATGAATGGTCTCAAACTACAAAACCAGATATCAAGACATTAATGGAGAGATTAAAAAGAATTGAGGACAGACAAGAGGAAACTAGGAAGAAGTTGATAACTGAGATAACAGTAGTAAATAATACTATGAATGAAATAAATAACAAACTGACAAGCATAGAAAACCAAGCAGAACAAAGAATCTCAGAACTTGAGGACCAAAACATAGAACTAACCCAAACTTTCAAAAACATAGAAAAGAAGCTTTAAAAGACAGAACAAAACCTTCAAGAGATGAGCAATTACTTCAAGAGACTGAACCTAAGAGTAATTGGACTTCCTGAGGCAGAAAAAGAAACAGAGATCACCTTGAAACAAACATTCCATGGGATTATTCAAGAAACTTCCCTCATCTCATCAGTGATGTGAATATTCAAACACAAGAGATTCAGAGAACCCCTGTAAGACAACAAATGAGAAGACCAACTCCCAGACACATAATAATTCACCTAAACAAAGTAGGTATAAAAGAAAAAATCCTAAAAGCTGCAAGAGAAAAAGGTCAGATTATCTACCACGGAAGATCAATTAGAATAGCAGCAGATTGATCTTCAGAAACACTTCAGACTAGGAGAGCTGGGAGCCCTATCTTCAAAGTTCTAAAAGATAAACAATTTCAACCAAGAATAACCTAACCAGCCAAGTTAAGCTTCATCAGTGAGGGAGAATTAAAATCTTTCCCAGATATCCAATCCCTAAGAACTTACACTGCCACCAGACCACCCCATAAGAAACACTTAAGAAAGTATTAAACACAGAAGAAAAGGAAAAAAGAACAACAACATTCTTTACAAGAGTACAGGAAAAAGATTAAAAACACACATGAACCAATCCCCAAACCAAAAGAAAGACAACAAACAAACAGGAGCAACAACAACTCTTTAAGAACCTTATGATAGGGATCAACTTTCACATTTCAATAATTAGCCTGAATGTGAATGGACTAAATGGACCACTGAAAAGACATAGAATGGCAAAATGTATAAAATATCACCAGGCAACAATAAATTGCCTTCAAGAGACTCACCTCACTAGAAAGGACACCCACAGACTCAAAGTAAGAGGATGGGAAACAAATTTTCAGGTGAACGGAACACAAAAGAAAGGAGGAGTTGCAATCTTAATCTCAGACAGAATACCCTTTAAGCTATCAATAATTTAAAAAGATACAGAATGCCACTACATAATGATAAAAGGTTCAATCCATCAACAAGAAATATCTATTCCAAACATATATGGAACGAACATAGGAGCACCAACTTTCATAAAGCAGCTTCTAGGTAAACTCAAAAAAGATATTGACTCTAACACTATCATAGCTGGGGACTTTAATACCCCCCTCACAACCCTAGACAGATCATCAGGACAAAAAATCAGCAACGAGATCTGGAACCTCAATGTAACTCTTGACCAAATGGACTTAATTGGTACCTACAGAACACTCCACCCAATGACCACAGAATACACATTCTACTCATCACCGCATGGAACGTACTCTAAGATCGACCACATACTTGGCCATAAATCAAGCATAAACAAATTTCAAAAGATTGAAATATTGCCGTGCATCTTCTCGAACCACAGTGGAATTAAAATAAACATCAACACCAACAAGGTTCCCCCCAAACCCACAAAGACATGGACACTCAATAGCATGATGCTAAACAACTCCTGGGTCAATGACGAAATCAAAACAGAGAGGAAAAGATACCTGGAAACAAATGAAAATGAAGAAACATCTTAACAAAATCTCTGGGATGCCATGAAAGCTGTAGTAAGAGGGGAATTCATGTCTCTACAAATGCATGTGAAGAAAATGAAAGGATCACAAATTAACAGCCTAACAAGTCACCTAAGGAAGTTGGAAAAGCAAAACCACCAAAACCTAATTTCAGCAAAAGAATCCAAGTCACCAAAATAAAAGCCCAAATCTGGGACTTCGAAGACAAAAAGATGATACAAAAAATCAATGAAACAAAAAGCTGCTTCTTTGAAAGGATAAATAGGATCAATGGCCCCCTAGCTAGACTGACCAAGAAAAAAAGAGAAAAAGCCCAAATAAACACAATCAGAAACACAAAAGATGAAGTCACATCTGATCCTGAAGAAATACAAAAGATCATTAGAGACTACTATGTACACTTGTATGGAAACAAACATGAAAACCTTTTGGAAATGGAGGACTTTCTGTCATCACATAACCTGACTAGGTTGAAACAAGAAGAAATTGGAACCTTAAATAGACCAATAATAATCAAGGTAATTGACTATGTAATAAGAAAACTACCTACCAAAAAAAACCGTGGATCAGATGGCTTTCCAGCAGAATTCTATTAGACATTTAAGGAGGAGCTGATACCAATCCTACTGAAGGTATTCCAGGTGATTGAGAAAGATGGAACTTTCCCCAAATCATTTTATGAAGCTAACATCACACTGATACCCAAGCCAGGTATAGACCCAACAAAGAAAGAACTACAGGCCAATATCTTTGATGAACATAGATGCTAAAATTCTCAACAAGAACCTAGCAAACCGGATTCAACAACACATCTCAAAAATCATCCACCATGACCAAGTAGGTTTGATCCCTGGGACGCAAGGCTGGCTCACCATTCACAAGACTACAAATGTAATTAAATACATCAACACACATCAAAGGAAAAAGCACATGATTATATCCTTAGGTGCAGAAAAAGCTTTTGATAAAATCCAGCACCCCTTCCTGATACAAACCCTCAAACATCTGGGCATACATGTAACACACCTCAAAATAGTAAAAGCCATCTATGAGAAACCCACAGCCAGCATACTCCTAAACAGACAAAAATTGGAACCATTGCCCCTGAAAACTGGAACAAGACAAGGATGCCCATTCTCACCCCTCCTGTTCAATACAGTATTGGAAGTCCTGGCTCGAGCAATCAAAAAAGAGAAGGCGATCAGGGGTATCCAAAAAGGAAAAGAAGAAATCAAGTTATCTCTCTTTGCAGACGACATGATTATGTACCTTGAAAACCCAAGAGAATCTGTCAAAAGCCTCCTTGCAGTGATAAAGGACTTTGGTAAAGTCTCAGAGTATAAAATAAATGTGCAAAAGACAATCACATTTCTTTACACTAACAGTAAACAAACAGAAACCCAAATAAAAAGCACAATCCCATTCACAATAGCCACCAAAAAAATGAAATACCTTGGCATCTTCCTAACCAGAGATGTGAAAGAGCTGTATAATGAAAACTACAGAACACTGCTCAAAGAAATCAAAGATGACACAAACAAGTGGAAAAATATCCCATGCTCGTGGATTGGAAGAATCAACATTGTGAAGATGTCCATCTTCCCTAAAGGCAATCTACAGATTTAATGCAATACCCATCAAATTACCAGCAACATTCTTCTCAGATCTAGAAAAAAAAATACAGGAATTCTTTTGGAAACACAAATGACCAAGAATAGTCAGAACAATCCTCAGAAAAAAAAGCAGGAGGTATCACAATACCAGACTTTAAACTTTACTATAAAACTACAATAATCAAAACAGTTTGGTATTGGTACAAGAACAGGCATATAGACCAATGGAATAGAATTGAGATTCCAGAAGCAAAACCTCAGTTTCTCAACCAACTCATCTTTGACGAAACCTCCACCACTCATCACTGGGGAGAAGAGAACCTATTCAGTAAATGGTGCTGGGAGAACTGGCTGACCACATGCAGAAGATTCAAACAAGGCCCGTTATCTATTCCCATATACAAAAATTAACTCTAATGGATCAGAGACCTAAATGTAAAACCCCAAACTATAAGAACTTTAGAAAATGCAGGACACACCCTTATGGAAGTTGGAACTGGCATCCAATTTCTGAGCAAAACCCGAAATGCATGGGCCATAAGAGATAAGATAGACAAGTGGGACCTCATCAAACTGACAAGCTTCTGCAAAGCCAACGAAACTATCAAGAGAGCAGGGAGACAGCCCACAAACTGGGAAAAAGTATTTGCCAACTCCATGTCTGACAAAGGCCTAACATCTAGGATCTACAAGGAACTCAAATATGCTGAAAAGAAAAAAAAAAAACCAACCCCATTACAAAGTGAGCAAAAGATATGAACAGACACTTCTCAAAATAAGACATATGAGTGGCTAACAAATACATGAAGAAATGTTCAACCTCACTAGCCATCAAGGAAATGCAAATTAAAACTACACTGAGATACCACCTAACTCCAGTCAGAATGGCCATTATCAATAACTCAAAAAATAACAGATGCTGGAGAGGATGTGGTGAAAAGGGAACACTTCTACACTGTTGGTGGGAGTGTAAACTAGTGCAGCCTCTGTGGAAATCAGTGTGGCGATTCCTAAATGTGCTAAAAATCGGTCTTCCATATGACCCCACAATCCCCCTACTGGGAATATACCCTGAAGAACTCAAATCACTCTATAAAAAAGATACCTGCACACGTATGTTTATCGCAGCATTGTTCACAATAGCAAGATCATGGAACTAACCATGCTGTCCATCAAAAGAGGACTGGATTAATAAATGTGGTACATATGCACAATGGAATATTACACAGCCATAAAAAGAACAAAATCATGAATTTTGCAGCAACCTGGAGAGAATTAGAGTTTATAATACTGACTGATCTCTCACAGAAACAAAGATCTGAGTATCACATGTTCTCACTCATAAGTGGACCTTGAACAACTATCGTAATACTATAAGAAAAGGATTGACAGTGGTGAGAAACTATGGGGGGGCAAGGAGGGGAAGGGAGGTGGAATTAACGGTAGTCAATATCTGTCAAGGGATGGGGGGGACACACCTCATCAACAAGGTTACCTGCACAATGCATATTTGTATACCTAACCCTTAACTCTACCCCACAATTTTAAAATAAAAAATATGTTTAAAAAAAGAAAAATAATGACTATGTGTTTTTTAGCCTTTTCTGGATTTGTCCACCCCAAGCAACTGCACATAATTCAGCATCTTCTAGATGGCTCTTATTATATCATGGTGTGTGGATTGCATTAATGGTCTCGTTTTCCACTGCCCTTTCCCTATATACATGCCCTTTGCCAAGTGACTCTGAAGTTCTTTCTAAAGAGACAAAGTGGTTTTTTTTTACGTATTGGATTCAGCCTCAACCATGTGGCTTGTTTGAGTAAAAAGAATGAGGTAGATGTAACAATATATGAGTTCCACGTCTAGATTTCAAGAAGCATTGAGTCTTTCTGCTTCTTCTCTCTTGCTTTAGCTATCACCCTGCAAACAGCAGGCCTAGACTATCCTACTGCTCCAGGAAGTAGATGAGAGACACTTGGACAAGAGCCAAGTCACTCCATTTGAGCCCGACCCCTAACCAATTCTCAGATGCATGGGAGAATCTGCTGAGATCAGAGTAATCACCAAACAAACCCCAGCCTAGATTCAAATGAACACAATAGTTATGTGAAATACAAATATTTATGATTGCTTGCCTCCAAGTTTTAAAGTAATTTGTCACGCAGCAACTTTTTATCAATGCATATCAATGCATATGTGCATATGGTCACTCATTAAACGATATTACAGAGGTAATTATTGCCACAAATATTGCAGTAATATTTTCCAAGTACTATGGCAAAACAGTTAAGAACCTGGATGCTGGAGCTAGATTATATCGATTTGAATTTTAGCTCAGACACCTACTAGCTCTGTCCTTTGGTATGACAAACACCCTAAAATGACCAGCAATGAGTTACACCCTTGTGTAATCCCCTCACCTTGAGTGTGGATAGATCCTGTGATCTGCTTCTATAAATGGAATGTGAAAAGCTTGAATATTACTCTGTTGATTAGGTCATATTATATAAGGCTGTATCTTAGCAAACTGGAGAGAATCTCTTGCTAGCTTTGAAAAAATGAGCTGTTGTTGTGTTGTGAGAGGACCACATGGCAAAGAGCCACAGGTGCCCTCTAGGTACTGAGAGCAGACCTTAACCAACAACCAGCGAGAAAACAGGAACCTCAGTTCTATAACTGCAAAATGAATTTTTCAAGCAATTCTAGGGAGCTTGGAGGTGAATCCTTCCCTAATTGACCCTCTAGATGAGACTGCAGCTGGCCAACACCTTGACTGCAGCCTTGAGAAACCATGAGCAGAGGACCTAGTTAAGCCATGTCCAATCTCCTGCCCCCAGAAATTGTGAGTAGAGAATATGATTAACTGCTAAATTTGTAGTAATTTGCCAAGCATCAATAGAAAACTAATATATTAGAATATAGGACCATGTGGTCCTCTCACAACACAACAGCTCATTTTTTCAAAGCTAGCAAGGGATTCTTTCCAGTTTGCTAAGATATTAACATATTTTGAACCTATTTTTTAATATGTAAAAAAGAAAAAAAATCTCCATGAGATTTCTGTGAGCATGAGGTAAAGTAATATAAATAAAATACTTAGAACTCAGCCTATATCATAGTAATTACTGAATAAATGTCAACTATTATGAATACTGTTATTATTTTTATCAATCCAAAGTCATTAAAATGACTTCAGTGGTTGATTTGCCAACACATTAATTCATTCTGTCTCCAGATAGCAAAGCTTTGAGACCATAATTTTGCACTAGAATGCTACCAGTTAATTACTCACTTAATTAACCTTTCCCCCAAATATGAAAGCACTCATCTGAAATTTTGAGAGGGGAAAATAGAAATCTTAGGATGATAAAACTAGCCATCCCAAGATTGAGTAAACAAATTGTAGTATAAGCATACAATAAAATACTATTTAGCAGTTAAATTTAACAAACAGGAGCTATATTTGTCAGCATTAATGATAATGAGAAAATATTGGTGAGAAAAAAAGTCACACAGAGGCACATCCAGATTAATATCATTTTGTTTAAAATTTTAAAATATGCAAACCTATACATTATTTAAAGAAACATATGTATACTAAAAGTGTAAGAGACCATACATAATTCTGAATGATAAGTGGGTGGAATGGAATGTGGCTAGGCAACAAAAGGGTTTGAATCTATGCAAATAAATCATAATATTAGCGTTGATTAACTCTGAGTAGCGAGTATGGAAACATGTTAAATTACTTTCTACTTGTCTGTATATTTTAAATACTTCTTTTAAAGAATCACTTTACTAGTTTGTGTATTAGAAAATCTCAGTTCTGATTTCTGCTCTATCACTAGTAAATTGTATAACCTTAGGCAAACCATTTTACTTTTTCAGGTTCAATTTTCCTTATTTGTCAAAAGATAGAGGAAGCAAAAAGTTGACAGATAATTTTATATATTCCTTCAAGTTATAGGGTTCCAGAGTACTTTATCCTTTGCATTCAGAAAGAACCATAACTCATATACAAAAGCATCCCAAATCTATTCTTAAGTTTCTATGGAAACACTCTGTTCAATATGGTAGCCACTTGTCATATGTGGCTATTTACCTTAAAATTAATTAAAATACAAAACTTATTTTGCCAGGTACAGTGGCTCATTCCTGTAATCCCAGCACTTTGGGAAGCAGAGGCAAGAGTATTGCTTGAGCCTAGGGGTTCGGGACCAGCCTGGACAACTTGGTGAGACCTAGTATCTATAATAAATCAAAAAATTAGCCAGGCATGGTGGTGCGCACCTGTAGTTCCATCTACTTGGAAGGCTGAGGCAGAAGGATCGCCTGAGCACAGCAGGTCGAGGCTGCAGTGGCTGTGAGAGTGCC
>NW_007252234.1:211823-214531 GCF_000164805.1 Carlito syrichta | reverse complement strand
TGCACTCCAGTCTGGGCGACAGAGTGAGACTCCAACTCAAAAAAAAAAAAAAAATTATACTAGACAGAACTGTAGAAGAAAACTTCCAAATGTGATCTGATAACCTGTTCTGGCATGTTTAGATCCTTCAATGTCAGTTTTATCACGTACATAACTAATAGGTTGGGTTATCCATGAGAGTCAGCACTTAAATGTAGAATTTAAATTTCTTTAATTAAAAAACAAACATAGACAGAAGAAAGCAAAACTGAGAAGGACTGAATATTATTTTTACCAAACTGTAGATTGAAGGATGTTATGGTGACAACTTTCTTCTCACTTGTTCATTCCAAAATCTTTTAAATTTCACTTCTAGTTCTAATATCTATCAATTCCCTAACTAAATCATGCTCATGTTATATTTCCTCTTTCAAAACACAGTTAAAACTTTGAAACAGGTAAACTGAGTATAATGAAACACATTTTAAAATAGGTCCACCCTAAGTCTGAAATAAACGACACTTCATGCAACCATTAATTCATTCAACTGATATGTACATATTGCCTACTCTGAACTGGGTACGCTTCTGGATGTGAGAACCAAATATTCAGAAAAGATAATGCAGAGATCTAAGCACAATCTCAGCTTTCACATACAGACTAGAAAGTGGACCAGAGGGCCGATATTTGCCTAGGTCTTTGCACTTCTTTTTTTTTTTTTTTTTTTTTAAAGCAGGATTCATTGAGAGGACAGAAAAGCTCCCACAGTGGGACGGTACCTGAGGGGGTCGCCCGATCTTTGCACTTTTAATATAGCTTAGTAGTTCTCAAACTTCAGCATGCATCAGAATCAGAATTTTCCGGATGGATTGTTAAAACACAAATTGTTGGGCCCCACCCCTAGAATATTTGATTCAGTAGGTCTGGGTTGGGCTCAATAATTTGTATTTCTAGCAAGCTTCCTGGTGATACAGATACTACTGGTCTGGAGACCACGTTTTGAGAACCACAGACATGGACTATATTGATTTGGCCTCAAGAGTTTGTGAATTAGATACTGTTGTCTCCATTCTCATGATAATGAACCAGTTGATCACAGATTTTAAGAAACATGCTTAAGCTGTTAAAATTGGTAGGAGGTTAAGTTCAAATTGGATTTTGGATTTCTTCATGACAAACCAGTGTACCTTTTACTTAAACTGCATGGCCTTCCAAAGTGGTCAGAACTGCACTAATGAAAATAATAAGTAACAGGAAGAACATAAACCTACACTCTTCCTCTATCGATTGCCCTTCTGCTTTATTTCCACTTGACTGTCGTGGGTTTTGAATGACAAATTGTCACTATTTATCATAAAGAACATAAGTTCATCAGCCAGAAATCATTGTCTTTTTTGCATCATAGACAGAAATATTGAAGTTAAATTTTAGTTTCTCAGGTTTTTTTTCAATTATCTAAGCTGATTCCATCTAATACAAAATTGCATTATTAGAGTAATTTCAGACTCTCAAAGGGATTCCTAGCCTTCTAAATCCAGGCTTCAACTGCCTAGAAAGTCTGTGGCTCTAGCTTACCAGATATGAGTAGACCAACTTGATGTTAAAAAGGATTTCAAGTTAGGCAGGATAAAGAAATAACGATCTGTAGCCTTCTCCCGAAGTTCTAGAACAGCAATTCTTAATCAGAATCCCCCTACCTCAGGGGATATTTGACAACGATTGAAAACTTTTATGATGGACATAACTGGGGTGAGACTACTACTCACACACATCTCATGGGTAAAGGCCAGGGATGCAACTAAACATCCTCTCATGCACAGGACAGCCCCACAAAAAAATTATCTGCTCCAAAATGTCAATAATGCCCTTTGCCCCATTGTCACCACCAAAATGTCTCCAAACATTGCCAAATATTCCATGGGAAACAATTGTGACAAGTTGAAACCTACTACTCTAGAGTTATAATTAAAACTCTTATTTGACATCTTTCATTTAAATGATTTTTAAAAAAAGAGAATGTTGTTTCACCTCATTTATGTCATTTGTAAGTCCTCTAGAGCCCTGTGGTTGTGGCAGTCACTGTCCTTTGAGATTCTCCAGAAGAATCAGGTATAGATTGCAAATTTATAAGTGAAAACTACTTTAAAAATGCAAAGCAGGGAATTTATATGTTACTGCCTGACCGTTTGTTTTCCAAAGACCTGGATATTTGAAATGATTCATTCATTCTTATCAGGCCAGGAAAAAAATATCAATTTCCAACAAATTAGTTTCTTTTTTTTTTTTGAGTTGGAGTCTCACTCTGTCGCCCAGACTGGAGTGCAGTGGCCGCTGCAGCCTCGATCTGCTGGGCTCCGGCTATCCTTCCGCTTCAGCCTTCCAAGTAGTTGGAACTACAGGCATGCGCTACCACACCCGGCTAACTTTTTTTATTATTATTATTTATCATAGAGATAAGGTCTCGCCAAGTTGACCAGGCAGGTCTCGAACCCGTGGACTCAGGCAATTCACTCACCTCGGCCTCCCAAAGCACGGGATTACAGGCTGAATCACCGAGCCCGGCCCATTTTTTTTTTTTTGAGTTGGAGTCTCACTCGGTCGCCCAGACTGGAGTGCAGTGGCCTCTTCCGGCCACCGCAGCCTCGACCTGCTGGCCTCCGGCAATCCTTCGCCTCAGCCTTCCGAGTAGCCAGAATTACAGGCATGCGCTACCATGCCCGGTTGATTTT
>NW_007252234.1:202061-211803 GCF_000164805.1 Carlito syrichta | reverse complement strand
CTCGCTGCCCAGGTGGGTCTCAAACCCGCGGGCTCAGGCAATCCACTCACCTCAGCCTCCCAAAGATGCGGGATTACAGGCTGAACAATGTAAAAAATCAGCAGATGTGAGTATGGGGAAAATCATTCTATTCATGAGCATATAGTTACTCAGAAATCATCTCAGATCCAGAAGTTAAGGAATTTTTTTCTGAAAATGTATACGGACATGTATTTAAAGGTTTGAATTAAATTCAATTTCCAAGGTTTTTAAAAATAGTTTTTCTTCTTTCTGAAAAGTAGAAAAGAGAGCTATCAGCTAGGCATGGTGGCTCACTCTTGTAATCCCAGCACTTTAGGAGGTGGAGGTGAGAAGATTGCCTGAGCTCAGGGGTTTGAGACCAGCCGGAGCAACTTGGTGAGACCTCATCTCTACAATAAATCAAAAAATTAGTCAGGCGTGGTGCCATGTGCCTGTGGTTCCAGCTTCATGGAAGGCTGAGGCAGAAGGATCACCAGAGCCCAGCAGGTTGAGGCAGCAGTGACTGTGAGCATGCCATTACGCTGTAGCCTAGGTGACAAAGTGAGACTCTAACTCAAAAAAAACAGAAAGAAAGAAAGAAAGAAAAGAAAAGAGATATCACATTATCTGGGTCTATTCAAGTATGACGATTTAAGATGACTGCTGACTTCAGTATTGGAATCTGCTGCCATCAAAGGAGTTGAGGTATAGTTCTCCAAGGTCAGGGATCATTAGGCCCCTCCCATAAACCATAAATAAGAGGAGATCTAGGTTAGGCCTTCAAGAAAATTTGCAGCTCCATAAATATCCATTATACATAAATCTTTCCATTATCCTCCTAGATACCCAAGTTCAGATTGAACAGAGAAACTAGGACAAGGCAAGATATAGCCAAAGGAAAAGGGAATTTGGAGCCTGAAATTCTGGTTAAATTATGCCTTTGCAGTTTATCAGTTAGGAACTTTGGACAAGTCACTATGTCTTTCTGAACATTAGCTTTCTTAGCTGTAAAATGCGGACAATAATTTCTACTATATTAATTTGTCAAGAAGTTCAACTATGAATTTTGGAAAAAAATTTTGTGACTTTATTACAAAAATATTTGGTAAACTCTGACTTTACTTGCCCTTTCTATTTATCCTTAGCAGTCATTCACTCCTTTATTCATACATGCATTCATTCATTCACTCATTTATTTACCAACAATTATTTATTAAGAACCTACCACTCATTCTACATATAGTGAAAAATAGTTTTGTCCTTTAGTGCGGGGGTTCAGCCCTGCAAGGGTTGTGAGATTTCCTGAAGGAGAGACGGATAGGCGAAGAACGAAAACATTATACTCGGATACCTGCTTCCTGAACAGATGACGTTTAATGTTAGCTAAGGGAAAGCTTTTATACCATTTGTAAAGGGGCAAGACAAAGAAAATTCCTTCACGTACACATCCTCTAAAAGTTACCACATCTAGTGGTCTTAGCAACAAACAAGCCAAGAACCCTATAAACATTCAGACAATGAGTCTTATTCATAAAGCCAATAATGATACTTTCAGTCCAATGTCATGAATTACAGTCCTTGAAATGTCTCAAGAAAGTTTTTAAGTGTTCATTTCTTCATATGTCAGGAGTTTTCCCATCTTAAGCTTTTGTGTCCTTCAGAGTCTTGTAATCGCCTCCCTTGTCCAGATGTCTTTGTTACTTTTCTCTTATCCTGCAGTGCTTATTTCTAAAGAGCACTCAAAAGAAGCTTTTAGTAATGTTTCCCAGGCCCCCCAAGGTTGCTTTCTGTCTTTAGCCAATCTATCATAAAAGTGTTTGATTAGTATATGATGAGTTCAGTGAAAGCCCACTCTATAAACGTTAACTTAGAGTTTTAACTATTGAATTAAGTAAAAACCTTAAAGATAATCTTTATCCTAAGTCAGTGAAAACAGTGTTATAAATCAACCTACATAACTACTAGATAAGTGTTAGAACTTATAATGAATTCATAATGAACTTACTATAAACTTGTGCTTCTAAAAAACCTTATGTCTAAACACTAAACTGCATAATCCTAAATCAAATAAGGAGTGAATATACTTATATCATTTTTTACTCAAGCAATATCTAGTAACTTATAACCAAGTGAAAGAAAGCATTCTTGATGTGCTTCAGAGTTTAACCCTTGCATATGTTAGAAAAGGCCAAGCGGCATAGTGAGAAATGGAAAAATGAACCATGACATTTCCAGGTTAGCTGTGAGTAATTTGCATAAACATGCCATTTTCTTCTTCCACAACTGCACAGAATTTCTTCAGCCATACCAACAGCAAAGATGGAAGATAGAAGGGCCTCAGCTGCCCGGACTCGCCTTGCGGTCGGGGGTCCTCAGCGCACCTGGACCTCGTCAATCAGGTGGGCCTCCAAGGTTGGCTCCCAACACTTTAGGATGAGCCACCTGCTTGTTCCTTGAGAGGACATGATGATTAACCAAGGATCTTGCCCGAAATTCAAAGCCATGAACTACTCTTTGCCCATGCTGTTTCTTCACCAAGGAAAACATGCCAGACCTCTACCTTCAAGAAACTTCAGCTTTATAAAAAGACAGTTCCCCAAAGCTGAATTTACAAAGCTTTCAAAATACAGGAAAATTCAAATCATCTTTTTCTACACATTTTTCCTTCCAGTATATTACTCATACATGCCCAATGAAAGTTAAATTTATCTACCTCTCCAAGCTAAGCCATCTGTTGCATGTAAACATCAACGATGCATGCATCTATTTAATTATGGTTCTCAAAAAATCTGACAATAAAGGGACATTAAGTGTTGGGTGTTGATGCTGGTAACACAGTGGAAAAATGAGAAGATCTTTGTGTCAGAACAGATGTGTAATAGTCTTACCAATAAAGACGGGAAATGTGAAAATACAAGAAAAATATAGGTCTCATGAAAGGAGGCATGTACAGTAACACAGGTTCAAGGAATGAAACTTTTTAAAAGTGTCATTCATGCAACAGGAGAAAATCATTCTAAAGTCATTCAAGGGAAGATATGGGAAGCAAAATATAATTTTCCACAATTCCAGATTCACATAAACAAATCTTGCTTTTATGAGCCCCTCAGGCCAAATGCATGGGCAAAAGGAACATAGGTGTATGAGTAAATCTCTAATGAGGAACAGTCCAATTAAATATGTTTTTATGATAGCCATTCTTTCAACATTCATTGAATTTAAATTATTTATTGACATAAATTACTATTCTGTTAGAAATACATTTGCAAATAAATGACAAATTAATGGTGAAATACACATTATTTATAATTTTAGGATATCACCAACTTGCCTATTAATTTTAGTGAATGTTCTCTTTTGCTCTTTCTTAAAATGACAAATGAGAACTCTTCTCTATGCTGCATTAGAAGGGGTCACAAAATAGGGACTATTAAATCAATTCATATAGAATATCACCAATACTTGTTCATGCATTGAAAGGTAGTAATAAAACAAATATATAACATTGATTACCATAATTCTTAGAATAAATACAATGACAGCTGGTGTCAAATGAGTAGTAGAAAACTTTATACCACACCACATCCCCTGAATGCTAGTGCTGACCAAAGTCATATCTTCAGTATCTTAGTCTGAGGAACTTGGATAACTCTAATTTTTTCTCAATTGTCGGTACAGCTATACACACTATGTGAGGATTTCAGACTCACCAAAATTAATAAGGTCATTTGTTTTTATGTATCCTGACAGCAAAAACCTTACAGAATCAATACACAGTTATTAAAAAATTAAATATATTACCACTTTTGCTTTACAAGCAACATTCCTGTCCCCGAAAGAAAAATCTTATTTTCATAAGGAATTCACTCAGGTTCCAAGCTCTACTTTTGAGTGCAGGCAGACTCATCATTCTAGATCAGTAATGACACCTGAAGTAGACCCCTCCAGATGGTCTCTAACACTTCTATGACCCAGGAAAAGCTTTTGCATATTTATAAAGTATATCTTCACTATCAGTAAAGTCATATTTTTCAATAATCAAATCCATGTATATATTTTAATAGTTTACTTTTATTGTAAATGTTTATAGGAAATTCAAAATGCATGTTTAAAATTTAATATAAAACTTTTTGTCGAAGCAGAGGACTTCTGGCAAGATGGTGATGGGGCAGCCTGGTCTATGAAACCCTCTGCAAAGGAGAATGCAGAGGGTCTCTGGCTCTCTCCCTGGGGGCTGTGGATCCCAACATCAGCAGCCTGCTCTTCACACAGAGCTTGACCATCACCACCGCTGGGGCATCACAACGGTCTGGACAGCCACTGCAGCCACAGATATAGCAGCCACTGGCACCGCCGTGGCCTCCGTGGTGGCCATAGCTCATCGTGCCACCCGTGCCTGAGGCGATCCATGACTTCAGTCCTTGAAGTACCTGCAGGCAAGATCTGCTGGGATCGCTGCCACCTCTGCTGCCACCGCTACATCCTGCTGGCTGTGGGTCTCCTCCCGTATGCCCTGAAGCAGGCTCCCATCTCCGGCCTCTGCCGGATTCCTATCCAGCTCCACCCCCTCTGGGGCGAACAGCTGAGATAGTGCCACCTGCTGGTGATTCAAGGTAACAACACTGAAACGGGAGAAACAAGCTTGAAAAAGAGACACAGGCCAGATTTGAGTGGTGAACTGAGGATGATCTGAACTGTCCTTCACAGCAAGCCAGGGGCAACTGACTCTAACTGCAAACTAACTTACCAGCTTGAAAAGACAGCTAGAAATCAGAGCTGAAAGGACATTGGACTTAAACAAAAAGTCTCAGAGTGTGCTCGATTGGTTCTGTTAGTTTAATGACTTAATTCTATTCCTACTATTTTGTTCCTTTTTTTTTTTCTTTTCCTCCTCCTTTTCTTCTCTTTTCTCCTCTCTGTAAACTATATCTTTGTATAGAGGAACAGCACACCAATAAACTGGTTGGTTAGCTTGTATGTTAGCATCATTGTATATTTTATTTATTTGTTTTTTGTATGGGAGTTGGTTAGTCTGTAGCCATGGTCTATTGTTTCTATCTGTTTCAGTTTAGGTCTCTCTCTCCATTTGTTGGTACACTCATCTGTTTCCCCCCTTACTCCTTTCTCTCTCCAACCACCTCTTCCCCCCACTGTCTGCTCCATTCTCTTCCCTCTGCTAACCACATCTTATTTCAGGGAGGAAACATACAGCCCAACTGCATGGACAGATTCCAAGGCAGTGGGAAGTGGGTTTCAGATTATCCATACACCTGTCGGCGAATACCAGGACCTGCAGATAGATTTTGAATCACAGCTCCCCACTTAAGTAAATCTCAAAACTGAAAAAAGGACCATCCCTAACCTACAGTGCAACTCCAGAATTGAACAAAGTAAGAGGGCATACATAAAGAATAGGAGATTAAACAAGCAGAAGTAAAAGCAATCCCTCTACCCCTGAATAACAGAATTAAAGAAGACGGTGATGTGGAGGGAAGGAAAAAAGTAGGGAGGGGGAAAGAACCACACAAATGAAGAAAAACCAAAAGAAGAATATAGGTCTCACACAGACCCCTGGGAGATCAGACACTGAGAAAATAGATTCCGGAACACAAACAATGAAGAACTCCCAGAATGACTGGTCACATGCAACAAACCCAGACATCAAGACATTAATAGAGAGAATTTAAAAAATTGAGGAGAGACAAGAGGAAAATAGGAAGGAGTTGATGTCAGAAATAACAGCAGTAAAGAATACTGTGATGGAAATAAATAACAAACTAATAAGCATGGAAAGCAGAATTAGCCAAGCAGAAGAAAGAATCTCAGAGCTAGAAGACCAAAACACAGAACTAACCCAAACTGTCAAAAGCATAGAAAAGAAGCTCAAAAAGACAGAACAAAACCTTCAAGAGATGAATGATCACTTCAAGAGAACAAACCTAAGAGTACTTGGCCTTCCTGAGGCAGAGAGAGAAACAGAGGCCACACTGGAACAAACATTTCATGAAATCATTCAAGAAAACTTCCCTCATCTCATCAAGGATGAAAAAATTCAAACACAAGAGACTCAGAGAACCCCTGCAAGACAACAAATGAGAAGACCAACTTCCAGACACATAATAATTCACCTAAACAAAGTAGGTATAAAAGAAAAAATCCTAAAGTCTACAAGAGAAAAAGGTCAGAATATGTACCAGGGAAGATCAATTAGAACAGCAGCAGATTTATCTACAGAAAGCCTCCAGGCTAGGAGAGCTTGGAGCCCTATCTTCAAAGTTCTAAAAGATAAACAATTTCAACCAAGAATAACCTACCCAGCCAAGCTAAGCTTCATCAGTGAGGGAGAATTGATATCTTTCCCAGATATCCAATCCCTAAGGACCTACACTTCCATAAGACCATCTCTACAAGAAACACTTAAGAAAGTATTGAATATAGAAGAAAAGGAAAAAAGAACAACAACGTTCTTCACAAAAGTACAGGTAAAAGATTAAAAACACACATGATCCAACTCTAAAACCAAAAGAAAGACAACACACAAACAGGAGGAACAACAACTCTGTAAGAACATTTTGATAGGGATCAACCCTCACATTTCAATACTTAGTTTGAATGTGAATGGGCTAAATGCACCACTGAAAAGACATAGAATGGCAAAATGGATAAAATATCAGCAGGCAACAATCTATTGCCTTCAAGAGACTCACCTCACTAGAAAGGACACTCACAGATTCAGAGTAAGAGGATGGGAAACAAATTTTCAGGCAAATGGAACACAAAAGAAAGGAGGAGTCATGATCTTAATCTCAGACAAAATACCCTTTAAGCTATCAAAAATTTAAAAAGATACAGAAGGCCACTACATAATGATAAAAGGTTCAATCCATCAACAAGATATATCCATCCTAAATATATATGCACCAAACATAGGAGCAGCAACTTTCATAAAGCAGCTCCTAGGTAAACTAAAAAAAGATATCGACTCCAATACCATCATAGCTGGGGACCTTAATACCCCACTCACAACCCTAGACAGATCATCAGGGCAAAAAATCAGCAACAAGATCCGAAACCTCAATGTGACTCTTGATCAAATGGACTTAATTGATACATACAGAACCCTCCATCCAAAGACCACGGAATACACATTCTACTCATCAGTGCATGGAACGTACTCTAAGATTGACCACATACTTGGCCATAAATCAAGCATAAGCAAATTTAAAAGGACTGAAATTTTACCATGCACCTTCTCGGACCACAGTGGAATAAAAATAATCATTAACACCAACAAGGTCCCCCCAAAACTCACAAAGACATGGACACTAAACAGCATGATGCTAAACAACTCCTGGGTTGTTGATGAAATCAAAACAGAGATTAAAAGATACCTGGAAACAAATGAAAATGAAGAAACATTTTACCAAAACCTCTGGGATGCCATGAAAGTTGTAGTAAGAGGGGAATTTATATCCCTACAAACACACATGAAGAAAATGAAAGGATCACAAATTAACAGCCTAAGAAGCCACCTAAAAAAGCTGGAAAAGCAAGACCACAAAAACCTATAATTTCAGCAGAAGAATCCAGATCAACAAAATAAAAGTCCAGATCCAGGACATAGAAGACAAAAAGATAATACAAAAAAATCAATGAAACAAAAAACTGATTCTTCGAAAGGATAAACAAGATCAATGGTCCCCTAGCTAGACCGACCAAGAAAAAGAGAGAAAAAGCCCAAATAAACACAATCAGAAACACAAAAGATGAAGTCACATCTGATCCTGAAGAAATATAAAAGATCATTAGAGACTACTATGTAACACACTTGTATGGAAACAAACTTGAAAATCTTTCGGAAATGGAGGACTTTCTGTCATCACACAACCTGCCTAGGTTGAAACAAGAAGAAATTGAGACGCTAAATAGACCAATAACAATCAAGGAAATTGACTACGTAATAAGAAAACTACCTACAAAAAAAAAACCCTGGACCACATGGCTTTCCAGTGGAATTCTACAAGACACTTAAGGAGGAGCTTATACCAATCCTACTGAAGGTATTCCAGGTGATTGAGAATGATGGAACTCTCTCCAAATCATTTTACGAAGCTAACATCACATTGATACCCAAGCCAGGTAAAGATCCAACAAAGAAAGAGAATTACAGGCCAATATCTTTGATGAACATAGATGCTAAAATTCTCAACAAGATCCTAGCGAACTGGATTCAACAATGCATATCAAAAATCATCCATCATGACCAAGTGGGTTTCACCCCTGGGATGCAAGGCTGGTTCAACATTCATAAAACCATAAATGTAATTAAATACATCAACAGATGTCAAAACAAAAACCACATGATTATATCATTAGATGCAGAAAAAGCTTTTGATAAAAACCAACATCCCTTCTTGATAAAAACCCTCGAACACCTAGGCATACGAGGAACATACCTCAAAATAGTAAAAGCCATCTACGAGAAACCCACAGCCAGCATACTCCTAAACGGACAAAAATTGGAACCATTTCCCCTGAAAACTGGAACAAGACAAGGATGCCCACTCTCACCCCTCCTGTTCAATATAGTATTGGAAGTCCTGGCTAGAGCAATCAGAGAAGAGAAGGCAATCAGGGGTATTCAAATAAGAAAAGAGGAAGTCAAGCTATCTCTCTTTGCAGATGACATGATTGTGTACCTTGAAAACCCAAGAGAACGTGTCAAAAACTTCCTTACACTGATAAAGGACTTTGGCAAAGTCTCAGATATAAAATAAATGTGCAAAAGACAATTGCATTTCTTTACACCAATAATAAACAAACAGAAACCCAAATAAAAAGCACAATTCCATTCACAATAGCCACAAAAAAAATGAAATACCTTGGCATCATCCTAACCAGAAATTTGAAAGACCTTTACAATGAAAACTACAAAACACTGCTCAAAGAAATCAAAGATGATACAAACAAGTGGAAAAATATCCCATGCTCATGGACTGGAAGAATCAACATTGTGAAGATGTCCATCTTACCTATGGCAATCTACAGATTTAATGCAATATCCATCAAATTACCAGCAACATTCTTCTCAGACCTAGAAAAAACAACACAGGAATTCAAATGAAAACACAAATGACCAAGAATAGTCAGAACAATCCTCAGCAAAAAAAAAAACCCAAAACAAAACAAAGTAGATGGTATCACATTACCAGACTTCAAACTTTACTATATAGCTACAATAATCAAAACAGCTTGGTATTGGTACAGGAACAGGCTTATAGACCAATGGAATAAAATTGAGATTCTAGAAGCAAAACCTCAGTTTCTCAACCAACTCATCTTCGACAAAGCCTCCCCCACCTACCACTGCGGAGAGGAGAACCTATTCAGTAAATGGTGCTGGGAAAACTGGCTGACCACATGCAGAAGATTGAAACAGGACCCCTATCTATCCCCATACACAAAAATTAACTCCAAATGGATCAGAGACCTAAATGTAAAACCTCAAACCATAAGAACCTTAGAAAATGAAGGACATACCCTCATGGAAATTGGAACTGGCATCCAATTCCTGAACAAAACCCGAAACCCACAGGCCATAAGAGATAAGCTAGACAAGTGGGACCTCATTAAACTGACAAGCTTCTGCAAAGCCAAAGAAACCATCAAGAGAGCAGGGAGACAGCCTACAGACTGGGAAAAAGTATTTGCCAGCACCAGGTCTGACAAAGGCTTAACATCG
>NW_007252234.1:165230-201559 GCF_000164805.1 Carlito syrichta | reverse complement strand
GCAAGAACCTGGAAGCAACCATGCTGTCCATCAAAAGAGGACTGGATTTAAAAAATGTGGTACATATACACGATGGAATACTATGCAGCCATAAAAAAGAACAAAATCATGAATTTTGCAGCAACCTAGATGGAACTAGAGTCTATAATACTGAGTGATCTCTCACAGAAACAAAGATCTGAGTATCACATGTTCTCACTCATATAGTGGACCTTGAACATCCAACATAACACTATCAGAAAATGACTGACAATGGTGGCAAACTATTGGGGGGAGGGGAAGGGAGATGGGATTAATGGTAGTAAATATCTGTCTGGGGATGGGGAGACATCTTTTATCAACAAGGGTGCCTGAACGAAGCATATTTGTATACCTAACCCTTAACTGTACCCCACAATATCATAATAAAAAATTTTGATTAAAAAAAACTTTTTGTCAAGACAAAAAATAGTAATAATGATACATCAATACTTCTACTCCCCCAGGACACCATGAATTGTAAAAAATTACCATCAGATTTATAATGGGAAGAAAATATAGACTATCATATTGATTGTATATAATATTTCAGAAACACCAAAATAGGGGAGAAGCATATACCCCAGTATTGAGGTAATGTCTTAATTCATCTGTTTTATTTTTATTTTTTATTTTTTTGAGTTGGAGTCTCACTCTGTTGCCCAGACTGGAGTGAAGTGGCCCACTCCCGGCCACCACAGCCTCGACCTGCTGGGCTCTGGTGATCCTTCCACCTCAGCCTTCCAAGTAGCTGGAACTACAGGTGCGCGCTACCATGCCTGGTTAATTTTTTTGATTTATTGTAGAGATGAGGTCTCGCCAAGTTGCTCAGGTGGGTCTCGAACATGCAGGCTCAGGCAATTCACTCACCTCGGCCTCCCAAAGCGCGGGATTACAGGCTGCGCCACCGAGCCCAGCCAATTCATCTGTTTTAAACGTTTAAATTGTAAGACCTTAGCAAAAACATGGAATCAACCGTGCTGCCTATTGAAAGTGAACTTGATAAAGAAAATGTAGTACATTTTCACAATGGAATATTACACAGTCATAAATAAAAACAAAATTATGAACTTTACAGCAACCTGGATAGAATTAGAGTCTATAATACTCAGTGATTTATCACAGAAACAAAGATCTGAGTACCACATGTACTCACACATAAGTGGACTTTGAACATGTATCATAACACCATAAGAAAGGGATAGGCAGTAGTGGGACACTGCCAGGGTAAGAGGAGGGGAACATGGCATCAACAAGGGTACCCACACTTTACTTGTATGATGACCACATATGTACCTAACCCTATTTGTACCCCACATTTTAAAATAAAATAATTTTTTAAAAATAGTAGGACTTGGGATTTGTTAAAAGAAGGGGATACCCACCAATGTTTGTAAATATAAAGAATGTGGGTACCTTACAAAAATTCTGAAAATATGCATTGAGCTAGTTCAGATATGCAGATACATAGTGATGAGCTAAATGTTGATTAGAGAGGCATTTTAAAAGAAATATATGAGCCAGGCTCGGTGACTCAGCCTATAATACCGCACCTTGGGAGGCTGAGGTGAGTGGATTGCCTGAGCCCGCGGGTTCGAGACCCGCCTGGGCAACTTGGCGAGACCTCATCTCTACAATAAATCAAAAATCTGCCGGGCGTGGTAGTGCGCGCCTGTGATTCTGGCTACTCGGAAGGCTGAGCCAGAAGGATCGCTGGAGCCCAGCAGTTCGAGGCTGTGGTGGCCAGGAGCGGCCACCGCACTCCAGTCTGGGCGACAGAGTAAGACTCCAACTCAAAAAAAAAAAAGAAATATATGTATATTTGCATTTATTTCTCCTTAGTTTTTATGACAGTCTATATAATCTGTGTTTGAGAATGTGTAGAGAAAGTCCTATAAACTTAACAAAGAACAGTGTATGTAGTTTCTTTGGCTGAGTATACATGACACATTTGGGTTTCATTTATCATAATGGTTTGGGAGTAATAAGACCAACACACCTGAAGCTCCTATTGACAAATTAGACCAGATTTTAAATTGAGATTCTCATAGCTACACTTGAATCTACAGCCTTGGGTCAGCTGACTTGGTGTAGAAGTGGATAGTGTAAGGGTGATGAGGATATTGAGGGTTGTATAGAGTGATGACTGAGATCATATGTACAGACTCATTAAATGGCTTAGACATTTCATTTTTAAAAACTGTTTTGACCAACTTCCTTAGGGGAAAGAATAAATAATAGCTTTCTGAAGCATTGATAATATCGCTTGCTTGGATAAATTGAGTCAATAGCTAATTTTTTTCTTGATTACTTTTATTTGTTATATTAGTTTTTTATTGCTGCTAACAAATTACCACAGTTTATTGGCTTAAAACAACACAAATGTATGATCTTATAGTTTGGGGATCAAAAGTCTGAAATGGATTCCATTGGGCTAAAATAAAGGGTTGGAAGAGCTGTGTTCCTTCTAGAGACTAAAAAAAAAGCCATTTTCCTTGGCTTTTCCTGTGTCTGGAGACCATCTGCATATTCATATCACTCCAATCTCTGTGTCCATTGTCGCATCTCCTTCTCATTATCTCCTTTTGTCATCACATCTCCCTCCCTTTCCCTGACTCCCCGCCTCCCTCTTTGTCTTAGAAAAACTTTTATGACTATATTAGGCTAACCAAGATAATCCATAATAATCTCATCTCAAGGTCCTTAACTTCATCACATCTGCACATGTGATAAAATGAAATGGCCTTGTAAAGTAGTAAATGTATAGATTTTAGAAACTAGGAAATGGACATCTTTGAGGACCATTATTCTTTTCACTGTACTTGCTTCCTATCTTCCTTCTCAATTTCTTTTAAAATGGGAGTCTCGGTCTCCACTCCAACTCTACCATGTTTAGTTTTGTGGGTCGTTTGGCCTATGCCACGGCTCCAAGACCTTGAGGGGAGTCAGTCCTTCAGTATTGCGACCCTAATCTCAGCTCTTACTGTGGCCTGTTAGACACTTTGCAACGCAAACATTTCCTCCACCAAAGGCAGGCGCCACCACCAGGTGCATCGTGGCAGTCATTGGTGCAGTGGTGGAAGTCCAGTTCGATGAGGTACTACCTCTCATCCTGAATGCCCTGGAAGGGCAAGGCAGGGAGTCCAGGTTGGTTTTGGAGGTGGCCCAGCATTTGGGTGAGAACACAGTAAGGACTGTTGCTATGGTTGGTATAGAAGGCTTGGTTAGAGGCCAGAAAGTCCTGGATTCCGGTGCACTAATCAAAATTTCTGTTGGTCCTGAGACTCTGGGCAGAATCATGAATATCATTGGAGAGCCTATCGATGAGAGAGGTGTCATCAAAACCAATCAATTTGCTCCCATTCATGCTGAGGCTCCCAAGTTTATGGAAATGAGTATGGAGCAGGAAATTCTGGTGACTGGAATCAAAGTTGTGAATCTGCTAACTCCCTATGCCAAAGGTGGCAAAACTGGGCTCTTTGGTGGTTCTGGAGTTGACAAGACTGTACTGATCATGGAGTTAATCCACAATGTTGCTAAAGCCAATGGCGGTTACTCTGTGTTTACTGGTGTTGGTGATAGGACTCACGGGGGACAACGACTTATACCATGAAATGATTGTCAGGTGTTACCAACTTAAAAGATGTTACTTCCAAGTTAGCACTGGTGTATGATAAAATGAATAATCCCCCTAGTGCTTATGCCCTGGGTAGCTCTGACTGGACCGACTGTAGCTGAAGACTTCAGAGACCAAGAAGGTCAAGATATACTTCTGTTTTTAGATAACATCTTTTGCTTCATCCAGGCTGGCTCAGATGTGTCTGCCTTATTGGACAGAATCCCCTCTACTGTGGGCTGTCAGCTTACCCTGGCCACTGATATGAGTACTATGCAGGAAAGAATCACCACCACCAAGAAGGGATCTATCACCTCTGTGCAGGCTATCTATGTGTCTGCTGATGACTTGACTGACCTTGCCCCTGCCATGTCCTGTGCTATCCCTGAGCTGGGCATTTATCCAGCTGTGGATCCTGGGGACTCCACCTCCTGCATCATGGATTCCACTAGTGTTGGCACTAAACATTATGACATTGCCCGTGAGGTACAAAATATCCTGCAGGACTGCACATTCCTCCAGGACACCATTGCCATCTTGGATATGGATGAACTGTCTGAGAAAGACAAGCTGACTGTGTCCCATGCACAGAAAATGCAGCGTTTCTTATCTCAGCCATTCCAGATTGCTGAGGTCTTCACAGGTCATATGGGAAAGCTGGTAGCCTGAAGGAGACCATCAAATGATTCCAGCAGATCTTGGCAGGTGAATATGACCATCTCCCAGAACAGACCTTCTATATGGTGGGATCCACTGAAGAAGCTGTAGCAAAAGTTGTTAAGCTGGCTGAAGAGATTCATCATGAGGGGTCCTTTGGATAAAACTAAGTACTCATCGTCTTGTACTGTCCTTTTACTCGCCCCAAATCCAAAAAGCTTCAGTTTTCTGTGTAGGCTATACAAAGCCTTCACTGAAGACATGTTCTGTCTAAAGAGTATTTAAGGCTTCCAATAAAATGTAAAATAATAAAAAATAAAATGGGTGTTCTCAAGTGATGTTCTTTTTTCTTAATGGCAAACTGCAAGGTTCTTTAAACTCCAATAGATCTTCTGTGACATTACTATTTGTTTTATGGTGAAGTCCAAACTAGTGATCCTCAGTGTGGAAAAGGAGATCAGCACCACCTAGGACTTGTTAGAAGGGCAAGTTCTTAGGCCCCACCCACAGCTTCTGAATCAAGCACTCTAGGGATATGGCTCATCAGCCTGTGTTCACCCAGGTGTTCACCAACATGACCAAAAGACATCAAAATGTTCTGGAAGTCATTTTGTATTGCATTCAATCCATTTTCTTTCAACAACTCTTTTTCTGTAAAGTTTTGTTTGTTTGTTTGTTTGTTTTTGAGTACCCCAATCACTCACAGGGCCTGTTAGACACAGTCTGAAATTAGAGGTTGCCCATTATGTGTCAAACTCTATAAAATGTTTCCCATTTAGTATCTCATCATATTCCTCACCTCAACTTATAAAATAAATAAATGTTTTAAAAATGAAGAAACTGAGGCTTAGAGACAGGGATTTCATATCAGTTTGTTTACCTACCATATATCTAGCTAAACACAGGATAAATATTTCTGAATGAAGAAAGAGGAAGAAAGGGAGATCCTTAGAGTCTCAAAAGTACTAAGTGGAAGATACAGGATTCAAAGTCACATCTAACTGATTTCAAACCCAACTTCATTCTGTTGTGCAATGCTGCCACCAGTGTGTGTATATGTGTGTGTGTATTCATGTATATACACCCATACCATATGAATATCATGCTCCTTACTCTTAATAAATGATTACTATAAATAATGACTAACTAAAACTATGGATTTTAACTATCTCTTTTTGGTTTGGGTCATGGCAATATATCCAACTGAATTAACAAAGAATTTTTAAGCACATAGATAAATACAAACCCAATACAATAAAAATATCAATCATATGTCAGTAGTTATAAACATATCTTTATGTTTTATGCTTATTTCATATGTGACACATAGAAAATCTGAATGTGTTATCAAGGAAGAATGACAACTGTGATAAATTTTCCTTTTCCAATTTTCAATCCTTTTGATAAAACTAAGTACTCATCTTCTTGTACTGTCCTTTTCCTTGCCCCAAATCCAAAAAGCTTCAGTTTTCTGTGTAGGCTATACAAAACCTTCACTGAAGACATGTTCTATCTAAAGAGTATTTAATAATGCAAATCATTCATTCATTAGTCATAGTCTCATTTACTTAGGTCAGAAAATGTATATTTCAAAGCACAAAGTTACCAACAATGTTGCTGACATCTTTAGAAAAGCTAATTCCACAACGATTTTTATCACAAATAAAACACATGGAATTGGCCGGTCTCAGTGGCTCAGCCTGTAATCCCACGCCTTTGGGAAGCTGAGGTGAGTGGATTGCCTGAGCCCGCGGGTTCAAGACCCACCTAGGCAGCAAGACCTCATCTCTACAATAAATCAAAAAATCAGCCGGGCGTGGTAGCGCGCGCCTGTCATTCCGGCTACTCGGAAGGCTGAGGCGGAAGGATCGCTGGAGCCCAGCAGGTGAGGCTGTGGTGGCCGGGAGCGGCCACTGTACTCCAGTCTGGGTGACTGAGTGAGACTTCAACTCAAAAAAAAAAAAACACATGGAATCTTCCATGGAATGTGTGCACACAATAACAATAGTTGTTTATCAATTAATATTTATTCATTTTGTTAGGCTTTCATGCCCCCAGCCCAGGGGTTTCTAACCTGTACTAGGAAAACCATGAACAGAGTTCAAGGCATCCATGAACTTGATACCACCTAATTGTATTTTATACATATAAAATATGATTCTGAGGAGGGGGGGTCACAGAATTTACCAGACTATAAAGAAGTTGACAATATAAGAAAAAACAAAAGATTTAGTGAGAATCTACTTTATAATAAATAATGTATAGTCAATGTTACATACACATTTACCTATGCATGGTTAATTGAATAAGTATGAATTATCCATTGATAATATGAAGTGTCAATTGATAAATATGATTACAATATGAATAATCAGGTCAACAGACAGTTAATGGACATAAACCTTATTCAAAGCATTGCTCCAGATGACCAAGACAACTTTATTCTTGGTCACAGGAAGTTTACAACTGATTCAGTAAGATAACATTTCTTAAAATTAAAAAAATATTAAACACAACCCCTATATTAAATGGCTAAAAAGAAGATTATAAGGAAGATCTTGAAGCCTATGTTCTTATACAGATTCCCTCACTTGATTTAAAACACAACATTCTTTAATGGAATGAAAGAAATGATTGGCTGTGTATCAGATATATGCATTTCTATTTCTGATGAAAAATTCATTAACACTAACCACTTGCTAATTGAACTGCTCATCCAGATTTGTTCCTAAGTGTTTAATGGGGTTGTGCAACTATGCAAAACTTTATTATGTTTGACATTTTAGGCATTAGTCTTCCTAGAAGCATTGCTTAACCTTTATAACCAACAGCCACAGTTATGGTGAGATGTTACAGAATATGATGGGTGTGTGAATTTGAAAACTCTTAATTTTTTAAGTGATTAAATACTCTAACAAGAGCTTTAAGATTTAGAATCATTTCACTGTAATTATGGTCTTTATATAAACCACAAATTTTAATTGATGATGTAATAAAGGCATATTTATATACACACAGAAATATATATCATTTATTCTCTTATTCAATCAAAGTATCATATATTTACTATAATACCTGATATATTCATTTAAGTGTTTACTGAATAAATGTATTGAATATGAACTATTTTTCACTGCTAAGCACTACAGATATACAATAATTATTAAGTAAATCATAATTTTCAATAAACTTAACATCCACACAGGCAGACACAAAATCAAATACATCTCAAGTACCAAGATGGTTAGTTCAGTCCACAAAAGGTTATTTAGGGCTCAGAGAATAAAAAAGATCACTGTGATTTGGAAAGTCGGGGAAAGGTTTGGTGGAAGAGAAAGTACTCAGCTAGGCCTTGAAGATTGTTACAGTATAAATATTAGTTTCCCTTTTCACATTTCTGTCTAGAGATGGAACAGCAGTCAAGATAAAGATGTTGGAAGGGGTAAGAATGGAATAAAAGAGAGCTTTTTTGGGTCTCAATGTAAACAAGTTTCATTATGACTTCATTACAGATTCCAAGGATATGACTCTGAAATTCAATGGCAAGGGAATTTCAAATTTATTGTGAATATTTAACTTACAATGCACATGTATATTATAAGATGATAGCTTTATGCATGCTTTAAATTAGATATAAAGAACTATGCAAAAATGACTAACAACAGACCGGACATGTTGGCTCACACCTGAAATTCCAGCACTTTGGGAGGCTGAGGTGGGAGGATTGCTCAAATCCAGGTGTTCAAGACCAGCCAAGGCAACATAGCAAGATCCTATCTCTACAAAAAATTTTTAAAAGGAGATTAAGCTGGTATGGTGGCTCACTCTTGTAATCCCAACACTTTGGAAGGCCAAGGTGGGAGAATCATTTGAGGTAGACCCCCATCCCTACAAAAATGAAAAAAAAAAGTTAAAAATGACTAACTGCTAAAGAAATACAAACTTTTGTAACAATAATGGTTATTAAAGACAAGCATATAACTCTGCAAGTTTCTATGAATCATAACTCAGTATTAATGTAGAACTTGAGTCTATGGGAAAGGAGAGAAACCAGAAGCAGGCAGGATACAGTTGATAGGAATAAAGAAATGGTCCATAGACTTTGTGGAGACATCTGGACATCTTAATCAGTGATCCAGGAGTTACAACAAACACAGGCTCAGAAGAGAGGTGGGATGACACATATGCAGAAGTTGAAGTGCTAGAAGTTAAGCAAAGCAACCATGATACAACATCCTTTGAGAAGAGGACCCCGGGTAGTGGGTATGGTTTGTACAGATGGCATAGGAAGCAGGATGCAAACCCCAGTGTAGGAAACAAATAAACTAGGCATGATTGTATTTATTCATTCACTTAACAAATATTTACTTGGTGTCTGCTATATGGGTATAGAGTTGTAACAAAGGCCATGTTCTTGCCCTCATGAAGTGTACATAGTTGAGGTTTTAAAACTTGATTTTAAAAATAATGACACCCATACATCAGACCTATGGATTCTAATCCAACTGAGTTGCAGTGGCACATGGGCACTGACATCTTTTCTTTTCTTTTTTTAAGATGTGAGGTACAAGTCAGGATTAGGTACATAAGTGGTCCAGGGACATTGACATATTTTTAAAGTTCCTTTGGTGAGTCCAGTGTACAACTAGGGCTGAAAGTCATTGACCCCAGATCAGTCAAGTTAGATTATGTTCTGCTGTAGGGACAAATAACACTCAAATTTCAGTGGCTTAAAAACAAACATGTTTATTTCTCATTCATGCTACATATCTATTGCAGGGTTACAGGGTTATTCTGCTTATAATATTCATGCTGATGGAGCAACTGTCACTGCAAATGCTGCTGGCCACTATCCAAGAAGGAGAGAGAGAGCCCTGGAGGCCCTCCCTCAGGGATTAAATGTTCCAGTTTGAAAGTGACACACATCACTTATAGTCATGATGATTTGCCAGAACTAGTCAAGTGAGACCACCTATCTCTAAGGGGGCCAGGAAGTGCCCTCCTACAATGTGACTAGAAAGTAGAGAAAGCCATAAATAGTTGTTGATCAGCATTAAAGATAACCACTAAGGATAGGCATTAAGGATAGCCATTGTTGAATAGTATTGATGATAACTTTTGTTTACCACCATTAAGGATCACCATTTTTGGTCAGCACTTAGGCTAACAATAAGAATATGCGTTACATTGACCAGCATTAAGTGTAACCACTATTGACCATGTATTTAAGGATAAGTATTATGTTAACCAGTATTAAGATAATCATTGTGAATTATTATTAAGGATAAGCATTATGTTGACTAACATTAAGATAACCACTGTGAACTGATATTAATAAAAAGCGTTAAGGATGAGTATTGCTTTGACCAGCATTAAAATAGTCATTGTTGACCAGTATTTAAAGCTTAGCAACTGAGGATACTTGTGCAAGGTTTATCCTTCAGGACAGAGAATTCAGATCTTGCATTTGGGGTCTCTATCTAGCCCATCCTAATCAGTCAACCTACCCATCTTTGCTATATCTCATACCTCCAAATGTTTCCGTCCTGTGCTCACCACTTGAGAGGCATGAGGTAACTCTCTTGTATTTCCATAGCATCACAAATTCAGTTCCATCACAGCATGCATCATAATGATTTGAAATAATCTATTTACATTGCTGAAAACAGGAACTATGATTTATCTTGGAATCCCCAGTGTCTAGCCTAGGATCTGGCATATGGTGTATGATCAAGAAGTGTTTGTTGAATTGACCTGAATTGGTTTAGTTCCTTAAATAAGCCCCAAGATTCATGTAGCAATTCCTAGCAGCCAACTTTCAAACTACTCTACTTTTCCTGAAATTCTTTCAACAAGGGAAGCTTCTCTGCTCTGCACAGAGTAGATTCGAATGCACAGGTTGACGAACTGTTTCTACTTAATTCCCTCGATTCAGTGTTCAACAGAGGTAAACAAAGTGATACCTCTGCCAACATGTAGGTATGAATTTACTCATTGAATTAAGCCTCTGCTGTCAGCACTAGGGAAACTAACTTCAAACCGTAGCAGAAACACCCAGCTTACCATGAAATACAATATTGGAAACTTGTTCATCATAAATACTAGTGATTCACCACCTTATCAAGTTGGATAATATTTTCCTACCAATGATAGCACAGCAAAACCCTAAAGATGCACTGTGGAGGATCCATGATATTTTCAGAATCTTCTCTTTTGTGTTGTCTTTCTCTGTCATCTGTCTCTCCTTGCCTCTCTGTCTCTCTATGTGTGTCTCTCTTTCTGTCTCCATGCCTTTCTCTCACTCTCTTTCTCCCTTCCACCATCCCTTCTTCCTACCTTCCTCTTCCTCATCCTAGCTGTGTGTGTCTTCCTCCCGTTAATGCCTCATTAACTGGATAGCTGTATGAATATCGCTTTAAGGATATAATATAACTTTCATCTCTACCTAGATAATAGAGTAAAAACCAGGGAAATTGCTCTCAATGGGAACAAAACTCATTTATCACCAATAAACACCAGCTGCTGATGCTTGATAACAACGCTGTCCCTCTGCACATTGAAATATTCATGCAAGGCTATGTTAATATCGAAGCATGTTACACTAAAAATGCTTGATAAACAGAAGTGGAGATATAGGTTGAAAGAAATGTTAAATGGGCAAAGATGGCATCTTTTTAAACTGAATAAATAAAAGTGGATATCTCACCTTTGAGATACTAGTGAGAGGGGTTATAGTCAGATTAGACAGTTATTAAACATCTGTAGCCTCACAAAGAAAACTCAGGCTAAGAGAATGAATTTAGTGAATCTAAATGGTCCAATTTCCTTCCAGCTGTATGTTTCCTACATTTAAAATCCCTTTTGCATTTAACAAGAAAATCTGTGCATAAAAATCCAGTAGACTGAGTTAATGAACACTGAATTCATGTTCATATCTACCCAAACAGGGTGTCCTTTTGAGACTTTTTTCCAAAGCCATCTACAGTCTCTTCCCTCTTTTTTTTCATTTTGAGATGAGAAACTGGAATCTGCAGCTCCCATCCACAATAAGGATGCAATCTTAGATAGAAAATTTATGTAGAGTACTGACAAGTCCCACAAGGATTGAACACATCATTCTGGCCATAATAATTCACCTTCCAACCACATTTTTTTTGGTCTCATCAGCATAGGTGTCTTCTTCCTGCAACATCAGAGCCCTTCTCTTAGGAACTGCTCCTTCCTGTAGCTCTTATAGGACCACCATGTTTATATAACACGCTGCTCCCAAGGCTAGAGTTGATTTAGAAGGGGCACTGCATCCAAGCCAGGCCAATACAAGTTCTTTTTTTCCTCGCATCTTTTCTAACTGGCACTGAGTGCAAAGCACCCAATTTGGTGGTGAAAGCTACAGTATATGATACTTAAGAGTGACTGGGAGCCGTGTTCCCTGATTCATGGAGGAAGCTAGTATGTTTGGGAAAAGATAAGGGAGAAATGAGAGAGAAAGGGGAAAAAAGGCAAAGAAAAAAGGAAAACATAATTTAAATTGTGTTTGTCATGGACACATTCAGCATTTCTCCCAGCACCCAGTGGTAATCCTTTTAACCATCCTGTGCATCCCTTCCTTGGCTTCTATGTGCTTTTGCTTCTAATGTTCTATACCCGTGATTCTTTTAGGATGTCATCATTTGGGCTATCAGAACTCTTGGCCCTGACAGGTCCCAGAAGTGACTGGAGGTTACATTTCCTCCTGTGTGTGTGGGGGAGGGGGTAGGGGTGATAGAGGGGAGAGGAGGTTAGTCAATAACTGACTGGGGCAGGCATGTGAAAACCAAGCTCTTTGCTTCCAGTTGGAGCAAACTTTGAGTTATAATTTATACTTCAGAACTTCTTTGAAGGATCAGGTTGAGGCTGAGACTTGACCTCCTATTTGGCTTCTTCCCCTTTCCTGCCCTGTTTTTCACTCTCCCTTGCTTATTTCTGTAAGGAGCACTGAAAACACAACATTAGACAGTGTTGAAGTGAGTCATTGGTCTCGATTATCCCTGGAGCCCATCAATGTACCTCTGAAGTTTAGTTACTAAGATAACCAGTGCCTTTTTAAAAATTTTTTTATTTTTAATTGTAAATTGACAAATCATAGTTGTATGTATTTATGGAACATAAAATGATGTTCACAAACTCAAGTTGCACATTACAGACTTTCAGATATTCAGATGCTGTACAATTTACACAGAAGTTTGTGTGGGGGGTGTGAGTGTGGTCATCTTTTCCGCATTTATAAATACAATGTGGAATAATTAAACCAAACTAATTAACATATCCATCACCTCAGATAATTATCATTTTTTGTAGTAAGAGCATTTAAAACTTACTTTCCTTTCTTTTTTCATATGTATTTTTTAAATCTAATTTTGAAGATGTGTGGTACACTTCAGGATTAGTTATATAAGTAGTGATTGTAAAGGTAAAGTATATGCCTCCCTTTGGTCCCCACTTTACCTGGTTTGAGATCAGGTATGCTTATTGATGTTGTGACTCCCCCTCCCCTGGCAGTTTCCCACTACTGTCAATTCCTTTCTTATAGTTTTATGATAAATGTTCAGAGTCTGCTTATGAGTGAGAATATGTGGTACTTAGTTCTTTGTTTCTGTGATAGATCACTGAGTATAACAGACTCTAAATCCATCCAAGTTGCTGCAAAGTTCATAATTTTGTCCTTCTTTATGACTGCATAATATTCCATTGTGTATATGTACCACATCTTCAAAATCTAGTCCACTTTTGATGAGCAGCACAGTTGGTTCCATGTTTTTGCTATTGTGAATAATGTTGCAATAAACATGTATGTGTAGGTATCTTTTTGGTTTTTTACATTTTTAAAAATTTTATTTTAAAGATGTGGGGTATGATTCAGGGTTAGGTATACAAATGGTCATTGTACAGATAAAGTTTGGGCCTCATTTTGGTCCCCACTTCACCTGGTTTGGGATCAGGTACCCTTATTGGTGAAATATCCCCCCTCTTTCCCTGACAGTTTCTCACTACTGCCAATCCCTTTCTTATAGTATTATGATAATTGTTCAGGGTCTGCTTATGAGTGAGAACATGTGGTACTTCTTTGTTTCTGTGATAGATCACTGAGTATAATAGACTCTAAATACATCCAAGTTCCTGCAAAGTTCATAATTTTGTCCTTTTTATGGCTGGGTAATATTCCATCATGTATATATATCGCATTTATTTTATCCAGTCTACTTTCGATGGGTAGCATGGTTGGTTAAATGTTTTTGCTATTGTGAATAACGCTGCAATAAATATGTATGCACAGGTAATCTTTTTTGTATAATGATTTGAGTTCCTCTGGGCATATTCCCAGAAGGGGGATTGCTGGGTTGTATGGAAAGTCGATTTTCAGATCTTTTAGGAAGAGACACACTGTTTCCACAGAGGTTATACTAGTTTGCACTCCCACCAACAATGTAGAAGTGTCCCGTTCCCCCACCCCATCCTCTCTAGCATCTGTTGTTTTTTGTTATCGATGATGGCATTCCTGACTGGAGTTAGGTGGTGTCTCAGTGTGGTTTTAATTTGCATTTCTTTGATAATTAGTGAGGCTGAGGATTTTTTCATTTATCTGTTGACTGTGTGTATGTCTTCTTTTGAGAAGCGTCCATTCATATATTTTGCCCACTTTTTAATGGGGTTGTTTGTTTTTTTTCTCTTTTCGGCACATTTGATTTCCTTATAGATCCTGGATGTTAGACCTTTGTCAGTTATACAGTTGGAAAATATTTTTTCCCATTCTGTGGGCTGTCTCCCCACTCTCTGGATGGTTTCTTTTGTTTTGCAGAAGCTTTTCAGTTTGATGAGGTCCCACTTGTCTATCTTATCTTTTATAGCATGGCATTTGGGGTTTTGATCAGTAATTGGTTGCCTATTCCAATTTCCATAAGGGTGTCTCCTGCATTTTCTAAGTTTCTTACAGTTTGAGGTTTTACATTTATAGGTCTTTTTTTTTTTTCCAGAATTGAGCAGAAGCCGTTTATTGCAAATTACAGTGGGCTTTTATCCCTAAATTTTGCAACATTATCATTACAAGACATAAAAGTAGCATGTGCCTTTCACATGAACAGGTCTAAGTGCACAAAGGATACCCCCCACTCTCAAGCAGATGTTTTTTCATACATGAGGAAGAACAGGAGGAAGAACAACCACAAATCGTCTTTTTGTTTCTTATGCTTGATTAATGTTTCCAAAACCAGTTTCTATGTGCCCTTAATTGTTTTACAATAACATAAACTTAAAATAACATTACTCAATGCCTAAACCTGAAACCACCATAATGAATTATAAACTTCTACTATTCTATGCTAATTCAAACTAGTATCTATAAAACAGTTGCTGCTATGGTTACACTCTCCTGGCACCCGCTGGCCTAATTCAAACTTCATTGCCCCCTCCCCAAATCAAACTAAACTAACCACACGAAAAAAGTCATTAGCTTAGATTATGAGGCTTATCTACATTTATAGGTCTTTAATCCATTTAGAGTTTATTTTTGTGTATAGTGATAGGTAGGGGTCCTGTTTCAACCTCCTGCATATGGTCAGCCAGTTTTCCCAGCACCATTTACTGAACAGGTTCTCCTCTCCCCAGTGGCTGTTGGTGGAGGCTTTGTCGAAGATGAGTTGGTTGAGAGATTCAGGTTTTGCTTCCAGAATCTCTATCCTGTTCCATTGCTGTTTTGATCGTTGTAGCCTTATAATAAAGTTTAAAGTCTGTAAGTGTGACACCTCCAGCTTTGTAAATTGACTCCCCTTTCAATCCCCCCCCCCACTTTTTTTTTCTTTATAAAGCAGTTCAAGTAGAGGTACTGTCATTAGGAGACTTAATTCAACAACTGAGATGCCCAGTTCAATGGAATATAATGTGATTCAAAAATGACAATTTTAAGGATAATTTTAATGATCATTTTAAGAAGCTTGGCTAAATAAATGCTTTGGCTGTTCTTTATTTTTGAGAATTGATAGTCAACTCCATGAAAATGATCAGATCAGTTTGTATATCTAGATACAGACACATTTAACATTTAACAGCCTTTGGGACAGCACAGTACGGAAAATGGTGACTCTGTTGATCCATGCAGTTTTACAGAAACCAGTGTAGCAGAATACTGAGCAGGGTATTAATAACATTTCCGATCTTATTATGATTATAGACAACATGTGATTTGCAATGAATTTTAAAGGCTCAAGAGAAGTTTACTGATGCTAATTATAAGAAACATTTTGACAGCCACCATCTGGAGCAATGCTTAAGTGAATATAAGCTGCTAAAAATGAGTTTAATATGATAACCAGTTTATTGGGCAAGTTACAGAAATATCGCTCTACAAACTATTCATCAGGGATTGAGATCATTTGCTCAAACTTTTCTAACATTTCCCTCCCAGTTTCAAAGGAGAAAGCACAACCATCAAAGACCCAGCCTAAATGAGTTATAGATTTGGGACTAATTGGTGCCTGATTAAAGCTATTCAGCCATGACTATGTTGTAAAGTAGAAGAAAAAAATGGAGCCCTGGCAGAAAAGCCCATAATTACTATGACAAAGAAACAGCAATCTCAGTGCTAAATTAAAAATGAAAGTATTTTACATTTTCTTGAGAAAGGAGGTTCCTTAAGACTGCCTTTTACTCATAAATAATCTGTGAGCGTTATTAATTATTAAATTTAATATTGGAAAAAGAGGCCTCTGCATCATTCACGTATAATCATTACCCATTAATTAATCCACTAACTTCAAAATAATTAAGTGACAGCATAGATACAATGCCATTTCACAAGCTAAAGCTGCACATTACTGACTTCCAGATACAGACTCTACTTTCTAAATAATTTACAACAGAAGTGTGTGTTGGGGAGGAGGCGAGGGTGGTCGTCTTTCTATTGTGTTTAACTCGGAAATAACACTCCTAGTAAAGCAGATTTTAGATATTAAGCAAATATTTCTCTCAGTTCTTCATAATGTTTTTCACAAAGATTTTACAAGGAAAGACAGTACACTCAATGATGCTGATGCATTTCAACTATTAGGATCCTGTTTTTGTTTATGATCTGGGCTGCTACTCATTCATTCATTCCCTCAATCAACATCTGGCTACCCAAAGTTTGCAGGCACTGGGGATGCCATAATCAATAAGACTGGGCTCCTCCCGCCTCATCATGAAGTCCACAGGCTATCAGTGGAGACAGACAGTATGTAACAACCACTGATATAATGTGGTCAATGCTAAAATGGAGATATTTAGATTCAGATTAGAACACTTTGGAAAAAAGAAGGGAGGAAAGGGATGACAGGTGAAAAAGAAGATATCTAGAAGGGGAAAACTTAACAAATGAAGAAACTCTAAGTAGGTGTTTACTGGAGACTGACAAATACACAGATTTCTTATATCTGGCTAGTAAGCACATAGAAAGCAGAATGGGACCAGCTCATTTACAAGGGAAATTACGTTTATTTTCTGTGCCCCCATGATGCACCCCAGTAGAAAAGTCTACCAATCAGGAAAGTTCTCCTGACCCAGAAGAGGACATGGAATGCATTTAGGAAAGCAGAGATGAAGCTCAGTCTTAATGCTGGTTGGTTGTTGGATGGGGAAGATAATTTGCATACCTTGGCGGTCCTTGGCCATTTAGGCTATATTCTACCTATGTCATATAAAGGAATAAGGACAGTCTTGGTCTGGACTGACTGAGTAGCTGGACAGAGAACATCTCATGGGATAAAATGTTCAGAATCTGTAACAGGATAGGACAAGGAAAAATAGGCTCAAGCACATCTCAGCATATCCAAAATAACAAAATTATCTTGAAAAGTTGAAAAAGTCAGACAGAAATAATTACTCTCAAAAGTTCAAAAGTGCTTGCTACCTACACTTCTATGTCTATATTCTAAATTCCCTACATCAAGAAAAATTTTCAGAATTCAACTAAGGGTAATTAGGGGCCTCCTATATGCAGATACTGGCACAACTTACAATTATAGCCTTGGTTCTCAGGAGATCATGCTAGAATCTCCTAGAAGCCATAGGACAAAACTGGTACATCCTTTTAAAATGTCAGTTTCACTTGATGAAAAGCTATCTAAGATTTATATAATAAAATTGTAGTGAATATACTACAGAGGTGATTGTGGCATTCACTTAATATTTTAGACTTCAAAGTAGATTTGAGCTTTCTGTGGGTACCCTTGCACTTTCTTTGCCGTGAGGGAAATATTAATGGAGAAATTTGGGAGAGCCATTTGCTTATTTAATCTTAACAAATGTGTGATACTTCCTACTTTACACTTGTAGAGGTTGAGGCTTACAGAAGTTATTGTTTACCCCCAAATTTTACAGATTCCTTAATTAGAAAATTCCCATGGATGCTTAAATCTCAGTTTAAACAGAAAAAAATGCAAGGCAAGCAAGTTAAGGGCCAACCTTAACTTCTCAGTGTATATTATGATATGTTAGCACTGGTATTTTATTTATTTATTTTTATTTATTTATTTATTTATTTTGAGTTGGAGTCTCACTCTGTCACCTAGGCCGGAGGGCAGTGGCATGCCTCAACCTGTTGGGCTCCAGCGATACTTCCGTCTCAGCCTTCCAAGTAGCTGAACTACAGGCAAGCGCTATCACACCTGGCTAATTTTTTGATTTATTGTAGAGATGAAGTCTCACCACGTTGCCCAGGTGGGTCGCGAACCCGCGGGCTTAAGCAATCCACTCACCTCAGCCTCCCAAAGGCACGGGATTACAGGCTGAGCTACCGAGCCCAGCTAGCACTGGTATTTTAAACTGTCATTTTATTCTACTGTTTTTGTCTAAAACGATAAAGAAATTTAGAAATCAAACTGTACCATATGAAAACTGAAAACTTTAAAAACTCCTTGTATCAAACCATTTCTGTGTTTAAGATTTTGTCCTACATTTTGCCATTGGAAAAGCAGTGCTTAAATGTTGCCAAATAAATGTCAATTTTTCATGCATCAATTTTTCTTGCTCAGGAGGTTAAATGTTGGGCTCAAGCACACACAACTGGCATGAGTCCATCTAACTTAGGAAAGGTTTAGGAGGTGAGTGGCGTAACAAGGCAAACCCTCCAAGGAGTTACAGGACACAGATGGAGCCTACGATATAAGTATTGCTATAACAGAGCATACCATCTCAATATCCAGATATTCTTCACCGTTATCACTCAGAAACAAGGAAACACTATTGACATAAAACATTATTTTTAGGCAACTGATCTACAGTTGTTGACCCAGTGGCTTGCTCAGAAACATATGCAAGACAATGTCTTTTGGCACTCAGCATCCATATCTGCCCACAATATGTAAGAGACTGGAAGGCTAAAAACTGCATTGATCAAACTCTTTTGACACTAAAATTCCAGATGTGATAGAGGTTTTACCAACTAATAAAGTTGAAGACTTAACTAACTATTATAAGGGTGACAAAATTATACAGGCATCAAATTTCTCAAGAGGAAACATACTAGGAAAGACAAATGTTAATAGCAATTTTAATGAACACAAAAAAAGAAAGCAGGAGAGCCAAGAATTCTATATGCAGCTAAGTTCTCCTTCGAGCAGTAAAGCTATAGAAAAGCAATTTAAAATGTACTAGAATTCAAGGATTTTTTAAAACCTTTTTTATGATGTATGTTGTGAAGTTGAACAGGGAATGTTCTTTTTAAAACAATTTCCTGAAGGATCTACTAGAAGACAAATTCCATCCAATCAAGAGATGATGAAAAAAAAGATTGCAAAGCAAAAAGTTTGATAGTCAGAGTTTAACATACTTAATCAAAGATTTAAGACAGAAACAAGGGTGGAGGCGTGATGGAAGAATAGTATGTGAACAGTCTAGGTTTTAATACAGTTGACAAATGCAACTAAATATGAGAGAAAAAGAAAGAGAAAAGTAAAATTGGATCATTGATCATTATAAATGAAGTAAGTAGGAGTCAGAGGGTATATTTAAAACCAATAAACAAGATAGTAAAAAAAGTGAAGTAGGAATAGAGGCCACAAAATAACTAAAATAAATGTTATATATGGAAATCAGGAGGGAGATAGAGGCCATTCTCTTCTATGGTCTCTCTGGGCATAAATGTATGGCCCAGCAGGTATGATGCTGACTGGATTTCATAGACACTGTAGAGTTTCCTGATCTCTGCATTTCAGTCAAATTGGTACATGGCCTTGAAGTCAGCCTAGAGGGGGCCTCCTTGTTTGACACCACTAACCTTCCAATAGTTTTGTAAGTAACTGATTCTTTATATATCTAATTTCTTTCTGCTTGAAATACCTAAAGAAGTTTCTTCCAGGGAACATGACAGAAACCATATCTATAGTGACACTGTGAGTTGTTGTTAGCAAAAATGAAGCTTAGAAGGCCAAATACAGGGATCTGAAAGTTGTGGAAATAGATGGACATTTTCCTCTTCGTCTTCTGTTGTTTTGTTTAGCTAAGGATGATGTGTTAATACCCTTAGGGCTTGTGAGGGAATTGTAAAGTGGCTTAGAATGCTGTTCTCTTCAAGGACTTAGCTGACCTTGACGTCCTGTGAACCTTGAGCAAAATTGAGTCATCCTGAGTAGGAAATTCTGTGACCAGAAGTGACATTATATGCTAATGGGCTTCTCTTTCTAGTGTTGGATTTTTCCCATTGTCACAACATATGAATCTGTTTGCTTTTCTGAGGTAATTACTTACAGCAGTGATTTTATTCATCTCAAACCAAGTTCTCAGTGTTCTTAAAAATGATACACAGGGCCCTACCTCCAGAGAATCTGATATAATTGGTTTTGGTGAAATTCAGGCATCAATATTTTAAAAACTTTTCCAGGTAATTATAAAAGGCAACTAGGGTTGAGAACAACTGGACTAGGGCAAACTATAACACTGGAATTGAGTATAATTCACAGAACACTTGCAAAATGAACATATTAAGCCTAAACCAAAATCGTGTAAAATGCTCTAGGGATAACTTAAATACTCATAAAAGTTTAAAGAAGGATGATTGCAATGAGGCCTGGAGTTGTCCAGAAAAAGATGTTCAGGAAGGAGTAACTTGGGCTGAACTTTGAACAGAGCATGGAATTTGCACAAGTGAAAAAGGGAAGGGCTAATATAGGTAGCAGAAACAGCACGACTGACGGAACAAAGCAGGTATGAGCATGTACATGATGTTGTCAGTTGTGAGAGTCAACCTGGCAAGAGAGGAGGATGAAGGCTAGAAAGTGGTGGGGGAAGATTTGGACAAGATAAAGTGGGGTCAAATTACAGAGGGCCTCAGAAGCCAGGCAAAGAAATGCAAGCTGATAGCACAAAGCAATTGGAAGGTCAGTGAAAGGATCCCTTGGTCTTCTGTCATGACAAGTGGTACCATCTTTGGAAAAATAAGATTCCTGAAATTGAAAAGTATTTGAGCTTGATAGCAATAACTTAGCTTTGGACGATAGAAAGTCTCTTAGAATGGAGAATCATGTGAACATTAATTTGGAGTTCAAGTAGCATCACAATTGTATATTAACTGTTACCGAGCTGTTGTTAATAATTCCTACAAAATCCTCTAAAGCAGGCATGTCCAACATGGGCCGCATGTGGCCTACAACAGTTAGTAATGCAGCCCCACAAAATCTTTTAACATTCCGTGGTTTTTTTAGCATTTATTTTCTTCATGACCCAATGCATTGTTCCATTTTAGAAGTTCACAATCACACCTTATTCATGACATCACTTTTTGGCAGTACATACATTTGTTTGCAGCTGTTTTTATTATGAAGCACAAGAAGAGTAAAATCCAAACAAACATTTCTGACGAGCACCTTGAAAACACACTAAGAATTATGACCACTTCCACTGAACCAGACATTAATATATACGTTTTACAAAAACAAGGTCAAATTTCTCACTCATTTTATATTGTTCTCATTCTTCTAAACTTTATAATAAAAAATAAAAGTCTTATTATGTATATACACTAACCATATTATACAATTCCTGTACTCCCCAAGACAATTCCTCTTTACTCAATGCAGCTCAAGGAAGCCAAAAGGTTGGACATCCTTGCTCTAAAGCCTTATGGTTATCTTTTCCTTGTGGAAGGGAACCAGGAACAGTTAAAACGTTGGGGAAGTTTAGTCTGTCCTCATCATAAAACTTGCATTAGTCTAGTTGACATGTGTAGCAGACACTCTCAGTGTTCAACCCAGATTCTCTCAGGTCCCTTTTGCCATTTCAGTGCATACCCCTTTTGGTTTCTGTGTGCTCTTGTTTCTGAATCTCTTTGGAGGATGCCCCACAGACAACTGGAGCTGCGTTCTGTACTGTGAAGAGTCAAAAGTGTCTGGGTTGATGCTGCCTGACCACCCTGCTCCTTGACAGGCCAGAAAAATGACTGATAGATGCCAGAATACAAAAGCCTAGCTTCTTTCTTCCAAATTGGGAGCTTAATTTATGCCCCAGAGCTAGCTTTCAAGAAGCTTTGTCTGAGACTGCAAGCTTGTATGGCATCCTTTCCCTTTCCTTCCTTCTTCCCCCAGTTCCTTACCAGTCTTTCCTAGGACTACTTCCTTTTATCATATATACGGAAATCCTGATCTCAGGGTCCCTTAGAGAATAGTGCATTATGATTAGCAAAATGTTCTTATATGTGCCATGCTGATCATTATTTGTTGTGAAATTTTGTTGTTCTCTCTTCTAAATTCTATTTTTAATGTATGTTTTAAAAAAAAACAGGTACCAAACTGAAACTGAAAATCTAACACGGGAGATTTTCCAACAAGTCAAAACAATTACTTTCCATTTTTACCAAATCCGAGGTTATGAAACATCCCACCAAGTTCAAGCCCTAATATGATGCTATTAGATGCAGAAGAGATAATTTTTATAAGAATCATAACTTAAAACTTCTCCATTTATACCATTACTGGCTTTATTTGGGTGCAAATAATTTGTCTTGTGCTTCAGAACCAAAATGCATACCTGTAAAAGATAAGAATCTTGACCACAGTAATCTAGGTAGAACAAATTCAATGAATCCATCACCTAGCTTGTTTCTTCAATGTTTTTATTGTGGCAAAATATGCACAACATAAAATTTACCATCTTTGCCATTTTGAAGTGTACAGTTCAGTGATATGAAGCATATTCATATTGTTAGACATCCACCACCAACCATTCATCTCCCGAGCTCTTTTTATCTTGCAAACTTGAACGTCTTTAGCCATTAAACAATAACTCCTCATTATCCCCTCCCCCTCAGCCTCTGACAACCCTCATTCTACTTTCTGTCTTTATGATTTTTGACTACTCTAAGTACCCCATATGATTGGAATCATACTGCATCTGTCTTTTTGGAACAGGTTTATTTTCTCTAGTATAATGTTCTCAAGGTTCATCCATGCTGTAGTATGTGTTAGAATTTCTTCCTTTTAAAGGCTGACAGATAAGGAGGGACTTCTGTCATTTTGCCAATTGATTTTTGTATGCCTTATAGCTTTTTTATTCTTTATTCCTGTATTGCCATATTATTTTGTGCTTAATTTTTTGCACTGAAATATTTCAATATCATTCTTATTTCCTTTTACACATATTTTATTTCTTTTTTATTTGTAGTTACCATGCAGATTACATTTAATATCTTAAAGTTTTTTTTAATTTTTATTTTAAATATGTGAGGTACAATTCAGAGTTAGGTATACAAATGTTCATTATGCAGGTACCCTTGTTGATGAGGTGTGCCAGCCCCTCCCCTGGCAGTTTTCCGTTACTGCCAATCCTTTTCTTATAGTATTACAATAATTGTTCAAGGTCTGCTTACTAATGAGAACACGTGATACTCAATTGTTTGTTTTTGCAATAGATCACTCAGTGTTATAGACTCAAAGTCCATCCAAGTTGCCACAAAGTTCATAATTTTGTCCTTTTTTAGGGCTGTGTAATATTCCATCGTGTATATGTACCACATTGTTTAAAATCCAGACTTCTTTCGATGGGCAGCACGGTTGGTTCCATGTTTCTGCTATTGTGAATAATGCTGCAACAAACGTGTGTGCAGGTATCTTTTTCATAGAGTGATTTGAATTTCTCTGGGTATATTCCAAGTAGGGAGATTGTGGGGTCGTATGGGAGGGCGATTTTTAGATCTTTTAGGAGTCACCAAACTGGTTTCCACAGAAGTTGTACTTGTTTACATTCTCACCAACAGTGTAGAAGTGCTCCCTTTTTTCCGCGTCCTCTCCAGCATCTGTTGTTTTTTGAGTTATTGTTGATTATATCATTAGACGTGGAAAGAGCTTTCGATAAATCCAGCACCACTTCTTGATAAAAACTCTCGAACATCTAGGCATAGACTGAACATACCTCAAAATAGTAAGAGCCATCTACAAGAAACCCACAACCAACATACTGCTAGACAGACAGAAATTGAAACCATTTCCTCTGATAACTGGAGCAAGACAAGGATGCCCACTCTTACCCCTCCTGTTCAGCATAGCTTTGAAAGTCCTAGCTAGAACAATTAGACAAGAGAAGGAGATCAGAGGTATCCAAATAGGAAAAGAGGAAGTCAAATTATCCCTCTTTGCAGATGACATGATCCTATACCTTGAAAACCAAAGAGAATCTGTCAAAAACCTCCTTGCACTGATTAAGGACTTTGGCAAAGTCTTAGGGCATAAAAAAATTTACAAAAGTCAGTCGCATTCTTATACATCAACAATAAACAAATAGAAACCCACATAAAAAGCACAATCCCATTCACAATAGTCACACAAAAAATGAAGTAACTTGGCTTCTTCCGAACCAGAGATGTGAAAGAGCTTTACAACGAAAACAACAAAACATTGCTTCATATCTTAAAGTTATACACTCTGATTTGGACTTATATCAGTTTAACTTCAATAACACACAAAAATTCTGCTTCTTTACATCTCCATCTCCACCTCTTTCAATTGTCGACGTTACAAATTTCCATCTTTATATACTGCTGTGTTCAAAAACATAAACTAATATCTTTAACTCATTAGCCTCTTAAATTATATAGAGAACAAAATGTTTATTTACAAACCAAAGTTATAATAATATTAGCCTCTAGATTAATAATTTATTTTAAGGTATTAGTCACTTAAATCATATAGGAAACAGCAAGTGAAGTTACAACCCATTGGTACAATACTGGTTTTTATAATTGCATATCTTTCCCTTTACTGAGATCATTACTTCTTCATGTGGCTTCATGTTACTGTCTAGTATTCCTTCATTTCAACCTAGAACACACCCTTTAGCATTTATTGTAAGGCATTTCTAGTGGTAACAAACTCCCTTAGCTTTTGTTTATCTATGAATAACTTAATTTCTTCCTTACTTTTGAAGGACAATTTAATAACTATAGAATTCTTGGTTGATAGGTTCTCTCTTTTAGCACTTTGAATATTTCAGCCTTCTGAAGGTCATTGCCTGAAATTCTGGCAATGTATATGTTAGTCTGCTTGATAGTGTCCCATAGGTCCCTAATACTCCGTTCACTTTACTTCAATCATTTTTCTTTCTGTTTTTGAGGCTCAATAGTTTCTATTGTTTTATCTTCAAGTTTGCTAATTTTTTCTTCTGCCTTCTTAAACTCAAACCTGTCCTTAAATCTCACTAGTGATTTTTTTGTTTCAGTCATTGTAGTTTCCAAGCCTAGAATTTCTTTTTGGTTTCTTTTTAGGTTTTCTGTCTCTGTATTGATATTTCTATGTTGTTGATGCATTGTTTTCTTTATGTTTTGTTTTGTTTTTTCATTTTTCTGATTTTCCTTTAGTTTTTTGAGCATCTTTAAGACAATTATTTAAAGTCTTTGGTAGGTCTGCCACTGGGTCTTTTTTAAGAACAGTTTCTTCTTGTTTAGTTTTATTTTTCCTTTGAATGGGTCATAAATTCCTGTTTCTTTGTATGCCTTGAAAATTTTTGTTGAAAACTGGACTTTTAAATATATATATTTTTAATTTTGGATTCAGGGGGTACATATGTGTATTTTCTACATGGATATTTTGTGTAGTGGTGGGGATTTGGTCTCAGGTGGACCATTTAAATCTAATAATATGGTAACTCTGAATATCAAATTCTTCTTCCTCGGGGTTTGATGGATTTTTCAGTTGTTTCCCTTTTGTTTTTTTTTGTTTTTTTTTTTTTTAATCAATATGTTTTTTTTTTTAATTGTTATAGACTGTCTTTGAGCCAAGGGTCAGCCTAAGGTATAAACTTAAGTTCTTCTCAAGTCTTTTCTGGGCCTAGTCCTTCCCTGGGTATGCATGGTGACTTTTCATGTTTCCCTGTATATGTGACAGTTTTTGAACATCCTGGTCTTTCATGCTTATCTCTCAAAAGGCGAAAAGAAGAAAATGAAGGAGGAAAGTGAATTTTGGCCTTTCACATTCTCTGGAAGTCATTTCAGTCAGATGAGGATGAGCTTGCAACGATGGAAAGAGGTGCAACAACATTGAACACCACCTCTTTGTTTGCACCTCTGTGATCAAAAGAAATAATCAGCAATCAGAGTACAGATCCCAGATGTTCTGAGAACTGGGTCTTTTGTGCCCACCCTGACTCCTGCAAACTGTTTGTAAGCTGTTTCAGGAGCATATGCACAATTGCCTATCATGGGCCTGGGAATGAGGGGTAACTGCTACTATGCTAAGGGCTGAAATTGACTAAAATTAACCATAATTTACAGTCCAAGTCTTCCCCTAGAGGTCACAAGTCTTCAATAGCCTCCAGAGTTCCAAAATGGTATACTGGACAGATTCTGCCAGTGTAATTGTTGTCTCTGTGGGAAGACAAATTCCTGGTACTTCCTACTCTGCCACCATTCCAAGATTCTCTGATCATTCAGTTTTATATGCCATTCTAAAAAATCTGTCCCCTGTTCTTTACTCAAAAGTCATTATATACATAATTCTCTTGTTACACTGGACAAAATTCTGTCTATATTTTCTTTCACAGTACATATACACTTTACATCCATTTCTAAACATAGGTAATTTTGTGGAGATTACATTTCATATCGATGTACCTAGCTTGGTGCCTGGTATGTGATAAACATATAACAGGAAGCATACTTTTTGAATTTGCATTATTAGGAAGAGTGTTTTTCTCCCTGTGTCCCATTAACTAGTGTCTGAGATCAGAAAAATGCTACCTCATTTAGGAAAAGCTAGGTTGATGTGGGAATTTCTCTCAGACAGAAGGAAGAGGAAAGTCTATCCCTTCTGCTCTGGTAGGATGTGGGGAAGAAGTAAGGGAAGAGAAATAGAAGAGTAAGAACATGAAACTTGGCCTCCCTGCTCTGGGTTGAATTCCTACAGTAGTCTGTTACATGGTTTGAGACAGAAGCTGAAAGATGAGTGGTTTAGGAGTGCACTTCTAATTGGGAATTTCTTAGATGGCAGGCAAGAGGGGAGAAACACACTTTGTACAGATATCCTGATATGACAGTCTTGTGCCACCTCAACTTCTCATACATGGAATACATCTGGGAGTTCCCACATTCCCCAAAGGAGGACCAGAATTAAGCTTGGGAATTTACTGGGTAGCTTACCAAAGAGATTCCCTGTGAAGGGGAAAGTAGCCTAGATAGAGGGAAGGCCATTCAGGGAATGGATGAACAGAAGCGTAAGTCAAACTTTGGAGGTTGCACAAAGCCAAAGAGAATCAAGGTAGGACCCAGCAAGAAGAGATGGCTGACTGTAGTAAAAAAACAAACTACAAGATCTATAAGCCATGAACTTCAGCAGTTTGTCAAAGGGAAGACAGATCCAGGACCACAGCAAGCATATCTCAGAGAATAACATCCAAAACCCACCTAAAGACCAAACCAACTCTACAGTGGAAATAGCCTGGGTCATCTATACTTATTCCTAACACTAGAAGGGCTGCAAGTTTCTCCATACAATCACAATTGGGAAAGAAGGATAAGCAGGAAAACAGGCTTAATAAGGAGTTGAAATTTGAATTGACTGAGTATTATACAATATGGACTGAGTCATATAAAAGAGATTATTTAAACTAGAAGAGAGAAATCTTAATTTTTTAACTGTCTCTGGACATGTATAATTTTTAATGAGGTTATAATAAATTATCACAAATATAGTGGCTTAAAAATAATGCAGATTTATTATTTTACAGTCCTGGAAGTCAGAAATCTGATTCTGACTTGTTGACAGGTCTCACTGAGCTAAACTCAAGGTGTCAGCAATGCTGCATTCCTTTCTGGAGGCTCCAAGAAAGAGTCAATAGCCTTACCTTTTCTAGATTCTAGTGGTCATTCATATTACTTGGTCACCGGCAGTCTTCTCTCATCTTCAAAGCCAGCACCTCTCGGACCATTCTTCCATAGTTACATCTCCCTCTCATTAAATCCAGCTGGGAAAGATTCTGTGTTTTTAAGGATTCTTCTGATTAAGTTGAGCCCATCCAGATCATCCAGAATAATATCCCCATGTCAATACTTTTAACATAATCACATCTGAAAAGTCGTTTTTGCCATGCAAGGTAACTTATCCATAGTTTTCAGGAATTAGGGTGTCAACATCTTTGGGTCATCATTATTCCACCTGCCACAGGCCACAATATTGCTGTGAAACCAGCAATCACTAAACCTCGGTAAGCATACAAGAAGTTTATTGCTCATGAGTCTGGGTCATTTAGGGGCTGGCCAAGTAGCTTCATCTGTTGACCTTGACTGGAATTATTCATATGCCTGGATGGCGATTGACTGTTGACCAGACAACTGAAGCTGCTCAGGTCTGCTCTGTATATGTCTCAACCCCCAGAAGATGAGCCCAAACATATTCCAGTGCAACAACAGAGGTGAACAAGCATAAGCATTCAGGACCCCTTAAGGCCTGGGTTCAGCATGAGCACACTGGAACTCCCACCTCATTCTATTGATCTGGACAGTTAGAGTGGGTTAACATAGAGTCACATGGCAAAGGGCACTCACCCAAAAAAGAAAGAGGAATTGGAGACATTCTGCAACCTATTGTATCTTCTACCCTCACTCCATTACTAATCCTTGCTAGTGAGTCAAAAATAGGTGCTATGAGCCAACAGAGACCACTCCATGTTTATATATTTCTAAGCTGTGTTGTCAGGTACAGGAATACAACAAATGTTAGTTAAATAGAATTGATCTTAATTCTACAGTGAACAGGATGGTTACTGTATGAACTTATTACAAGTGAAGAAAAATATGAGGTAAATGAGAATAAAATAGCTGTATCATCTTTGTTTATTTGGCCACTTTTGTTCAAGTGATCATGTTTTCTGCTTAACTAACTTCATAATTTTGTGACTTCCAGCCAGGTTTTCTCCTTTTGTAAATGCAGCATTTCTTACACATGTAATAATTCAAAGCAAATAGAATATGCCTGAGCAAATCTTGGACTTGGGAGAAAAAAGCAAAATAAAATACAAATAGAAAATTACATATAACTATTTGGGATTAGTTAAAATTCAAACACTTTTTAAAACTATATATTTCAAGATCATGATTTGGTCAATTTGTTTCACAGCAGAGCTGCTTTTGTATGAGCATATTTATTCATTTATGAAGGAAAACCTTTATACATTAAGGTTATATAAAAAGAAAATTTATAAAGGTTATATTTTTTCCTAAAGTATGCTCATTTTGAGCAATGAGCCCAAATGATTTTTTTTTCTAAAAAGATCTCAGCAAGGCCAAAAATAGGTATAATGTAACTACTTGAAAGCAAATTTTGATTCTTAAACTATAATGAGGATGTCCATGCAAACACAGTGCCTCTAATTGATTCGTTTTCCAATGAGAGTCACTATTTTGGCTGGTTTTGCACCTGATTACCTGATAGCACATTTTTTCAACCCCTTCCTGTTTCTACATTTGACATGTAAAAACTGCATTCATTGCTGAATACCACCTATACCACCCAGTCTCACTGTCAGTCCAGAGCCACTCATACCCTGGGTATCCTTCAATTCTGCCAGTTCCAGGGAGAGAGGAGGTAGGTCAAGATGCTTATACTCTAAAGAATCTTGTACAGCAGGGATTAGCTCATGCATGTGATGAACCCTCCAAGTTTTCCATCCACCTTTCTTATGACAAGTCATCCATGATGGTTAATTTTTTGTGCCAACTCAAGTGGGCCATGGGATGATCAAATGTCTGGTCAAAAGTTATTCTGAATGTGTGGATAAGGGTGTGTTGGGATAAGGTTAACATTTCAATAGGTAGACTGAGTAAAGTTGATTGCCCTTTCCAACATGGGTGGTCTTCATCAAATCAGTAAAAAACCTGAATAGAACAAAAAGACTGACCCTTTCTTGAGTAGGGGGAAGCTCCTCCTGCCTGAGTGCTTGAGCTGGGACATTCATCTTTTCCTGCTTTTGAACTTCATCTGAAACGTTGGTTCTTCCTGGGTCTTGAGCCTGCTGACTTTTGGACTGGTGCTTACACCATCAGCTTGCCAGTTCTTAAGCCTTGAGACTCAGACTGGAACTACACTCAACTTTCCTGGGTCTCTAGTTTGCCAAATGTGCAGTTCTTGGGACTTCTTGACTTCTTCAACCTCCACAATCACATGAATCATGAGTCAATTTCTTATTTAAATTTTCATATATATATACACACACACACATATACATATATGTATGGTTCCGTATCTGTGGGAACCCTTACATCATTCCATCTCATTCTCTGGCAACCTCCCATGGTTTCCATTACAAATAGATTAAAACCCAAACTTTTTACAATGACCTCTAGTTCCTTCCAAAAGTTGACCCCCTACATGTTTCTCCAAAGTCATCTCCTTTGACTCTCTTCACTGGTTTTCAGCTGCACTGACTTTTCTGTCTCAGGGTTTTTGCATTTTCTCTTCCCTCTGCCTGAGACCCTATTAATTCAGCCTGCAAATATTTCTTATATGTGTTGGATATTGTGCTAGTTCATATGAACTATACACACAAAAATCCCTGTACTAATGAAGAATACAGTCTCTTTCTCAGGATCTTTCCTGGCTGCTTTCTGGGCCTTATCCAGTTTTCCTAACTAAAGAAATTCTTACTCTCACCATATGTTCTCACTCATAAGCAGACCCTGAACACTTACCATGATACTTTAAGAAAGGGATTGTCAGTAGCAGGAAATTGCCAGGAGAGGGAGGGAGGAGGTCATAATATCAAACAGGAGGAGGCACATAATATCAAACAGGGTACCTGATCTCAAACCAGGCGATGTAGGGGCCAAAGGGAGGCCCAAACTTTATCTGTATGATGATGACTTGTATACCTAATCCTGTATTGCACCCCATTCTCTAAAAGTTAAGAAAAAAAGAAATCGTTATTCTTAATCATTCTATCCCATAGCCCCCTTTTGTTTTCTTCATTCTTACCATGTGTGAAATTATTTGTTTATTGTCTGTCTCATCATTTTAGAATGTGATCTTCATATCTGTCTTGCTTTCCACCAGTGCTAAGAACTGCACCAGGCAGTTAGAGAGAGAGAGAGAGAGAAGGGATGTACAGCATGGTTCACTAAGCCCTGTAATTGGTGCTTCAGCACTCAACTTCTGCTTGTGTGATTTCACACAGGAAATATGTCTATTGGAATAAAAGATCAGTAATTATAATTGCCCATTGAAATTCTGCCAAGCAATAACAGAACGATATACTTAAAGAAAGCCCTAGAGTTGATTTTAAAGACAAATGTCCCCAAATTTGTTTACTTTCAAGCACAACAAAGTGACTTTGGATAAAAGAAATATCTAGATCTTAGAAAATATTTTTAAGCTGTCATTGTCTGCCACCTAGACAATATGTATTAAAATGCCCAGTCATCTTAAGCTGGAATGGGTGAGACCTGTGACCATAGCAGCTGGAGTAGTTTAAGGTTAGGGACAAAGCACTGAGGCTCAAAAAGACTGAAGATGATGGGTTTGTGGGGTTATGGGTTAGCTTCTCCTAGCCTTGTGAAGTGAGAGCACATTGAACTCTATCCTGGCTTCTCATTTTTCTCCCTCCCTCCTCACTTTGCTAGTGGGGATAGCACAGTTGTGGAATTCATTCAGTTAGGAAGGAGCATGGAGGCCAGGAGTAGCAATTCCTGAACATAAGGAGGACATAACTTATGTTGTAAGGAAGGTTGTAAGGAATAATGATTCCATATCCAGTGCATAGCTAATGCTGGAACCCCTTCAGACCTAGACATAGCTGTGTGGAGGCAAAGAGAAAGTGGAAATTTCCTTCTTCACAACAGTACCAAAAGAAGCTCCCAGTGCCACAGTGCATGCTTGATATTGTCTTCACAGCAGAGGAGGACTGCATCTGACTGCTTGCCAATCAGACATACCAAGAGACAAAAACAGCAACAATGAAAGAGCCTTGGGCCAAAACAACAACAATAACAAAATGTTTCCAATGTTCTTTGCTTAAGGTAATACTAGCAATAACTGAGACCCTTGGACCAAACCACCAACACTAAAGCTCTTAGAACAGTCATCAAGAGTGTACTGGAGGGATGGAAGAAAGACATTCATATAAATAGGAGGCATAACACCTGGGAGTCAGTCAGCACAAATAAAAAAGCCATGAAAAATTACTTTGTATCCAAACCTGATAAAGCAGTATGTATCAGTTTCATAAATATTTAAAGTACAATTTTGAAATGAACATTTATTTTCCTTGAAGTATGATTGTATTTCTATAAAGGACACTCTTGGAAACATACTTCACTGTATCAAGTGTCAGTGAATTTATTGAGAATCAAGTCTGAAAATCCCACTGACAATGAAAAATTACTAATTTGCTTTGTTTCTGTAAGAGATTAAAACTTTTCTTCTTACACAAATCTGAAGGTTATATGTATACATATGGGAAGGAATCCCCCAGAAATCCCAGAATTATCTTTTGGAGGGCAGGCCCCTTGTAGTACACAGGCTTCCCTGGCTAGGTAAGTGTTCTAGGAACCCATTGGCATCAGTGTACCAGCTAGCGTTGTTGTGAGAAGCTGTGTTTGGCTTCAATGATTTGAATGCTAGAAGAAAACATAGGAAACACCCTTACAGAAATTGGAAGAGGTAACCAATTCCTGATCAACTCTCCAAAAGTGAATGGCATAAAAGATAAGATAGACAAATGGGACCTCATTAAACTGAAAAACTTCTGCAAAGCAAAAGAAACCATCAAGAGAGAGGGCAGACAGCCCACAAAATGGGAAAACATATTTGCCAACTGTAAATCTGACAAAGGCCTAACATCCAGGATCTACAAGGAACTCAAACATGCCAAAAAGAAAACAAAAACTAACAACCCTATTAAAATGTGGGGAAATATATGAATAGACATTTCTAAGAAGAAGACATATGAGCAGCCAACAGATACATGAAAAAATGCTCAGTATCACTAATCATCAAAGAAATGCCAATTAAAACCACACTGAAATACCACCTAACTCCAGTCATCATCAATAACTTAAAAAACAACAGATGCTGGAGAGGATGTGGGGAAAAGAGAACACTTCGACACTGTTGGTGGGAGTGTAAACTAGTACAACCTCTGTGGGAAAGTGTGTGGCAATTTCTAAAAGATCTAAAAATTGACCTTCCATACAACCCAGCAATCCCCCTTCTGAGAATATACCTGGAGAAACTCAAATGACTCTATAAAAAAGATACCTGCACATGCATGCTTATTGCAGTATTATTTACAATAGCAAAAACATGGAACCAACCATGCTGCCCATCAAAAGTGAACTGGATAAAGAAAATGTGGTACATTTACATGACGGAATATTATGCAGCCATAAAGAAAAACAAAATTATGCACTTCACAGCAACTTGGATGGAGTTAGATTCTATAACACTCCGTGATTTCTCACAGAAACAAAGATCTGAGTACTACATGTACCACTTGTAAGCAGACCCTGGACATTTATCACATTACTATAAGAAAGGGATTGGCAGTAGTGGGGCACTGCCAGGGGGACACATAACATCAGTAAGGACACCCAAACTTTACCTGTATGATGACCACTTATGCACCTAACCATGAATTGTACCCCACATCTTTAAAATAAAATTATTTCAATATGTTTGCTCATTTCATGAGTAATTTATGAGTGCACCTGCCCACACTACACTGTTTAACAGTTTCTGACCAAAAACGACATGACCCCCATACCCCACCCTCCCTTTACATCCAATCTCACCCCAAGCAACTTCTTTTGTTTGCTTTTTCTGAATAAAAAACGTCCTCAAGGGAATCATCTTGCCGATGTGAAAGAGGTAAAACAGCAGAAGCACTAAACAGCATCAAAATAGACTAGTTCAAAAACTATTTTGAGCAACGGAAAAAAGTCTGAATAGGTGCATTGCATCAAATAGAGAATACATTGAAGGTGATCAAAATTTAAACATTTAAGAATAAATACTCATTTTTTATAAATAAATTCCTTTCGGGGAGATTCTCCTCATATATACTATATATATAACCTTACTATATATGTACGTGTGCGTGTGTATATACATATATAAAGATATACCTATACATTATTGTATTATATATTATGCATAGGCATATACTATATGCATAAAAGAATATATGGATGGAAAACAAATTGCCAGTCTTCCAGGGGTGAAGAGTGGAGATGTGGCTGAGTATGATTATAGAAGGGAAGCACAAAGGAGCTCATTTGGTAAGGGAATAGTTCTGTGTCCTGATTGTGGTAGTCATTACATGAGCCTATACATGTGGTAAAATTGCATAGAACTACACATGCACATATGAGTACATGCCAAAACTATGAATCAAAATCTGAATAATGTCTATAGATTGTACTAATGTCAGTCTCTTGGTTTTTATATTGTACTGTAAGATATGAAATATGTTGTGAAAAGCTGGGTGAAGGGTACACAGAACTGCTCTGAACTATTTTTCAACTTTCTGGGAGTCTATAATGACTTTTACATAACTTTTTTAAACAAAAAGAGTATGACTTTTATAGGCTGGAGTCAGAAGTTCCTTACTCAGAATTTGATTAGCAACAGCCAAGAGGCCAAATGTACTATACTTTACTTGCCTCAGGTCTGTCACACACAGACACAGCCTAATCACTTGATAATTCAGATTTCAGTGATCTGAAAATAAAGAACAATATTTCTTCTCCAAAAGAAGTGTTTTACTTCAAATTATAGGACCCAAATCACACATTTTTTCATGGCTGTCTTAAGTTAGGTTCCCCTGAAGCAGGTTCTGACACAAGAATGTGAATGCACAGTTCATGCAGGATATGATCCCAGGAAGCACATGTGAAGAAGTTAGAGAAAAGAAAGAAGTGAATTAAGGGTAGTTATGGAGCAAGTTACCACTGTGGTAGACTGAAGTTCTATCTATCTGGGGAGCTCTGGGAGATGGTTAACGTGCTTTAAAGTTATCCTAAATGAGTAAAGAGGGAGATGGAATATTTCCCATGTCATTGGTTGAAGACTACATCAGCCAATATACCCAGCCTGCTCTCTTGGTCGACAGAGATGGTCCTCAGGAAAAGGGTCATAGAAATTTATAGTTGGAAACATTTGCATCCAGGGGAATGATGAGTGACAAGGAGAATGGGCAGTTCACCAATGTGAGCTGTGAATTTTCAGGCACTTTACAGTGACTCATCAAAAATACCCAAAGATGATAAAGAAAATGAAAACATGACATCTCAAATTACATCAGCTATGACTAAAACTTAAGTGACTCTTCTGAGATTCAATCATAAACCTTCTGTAACATAGGGCCTATATTTTTTTTTGTTGGGTGCTCCAGAGATCATTTCATTATTTTTTGTATCCTGGAGTTTCACAGTGGTATGTCTAGGTATACTTTTAGTTTTCTTTTTTTTTAATTTTTAATTTTAAATATGTGGGGTACAATCAGGATTAAGTATACAAACCTTCATTATGCAGGTACCTTTTTTGATGAGGTGTGCCCCTCTTCACCCAGCAGAATCCCAGTACTACCAATCCTGCCCATCCCCAGCAATTTCCCACTATTGACAAATCCTTTTCTTATAGTATTATGATAATTTTTCAAGGTCCATTTATAAGTGAGAACATGTGGAATACTTGAATATGAGAATTAATTCCTTCATCAAGTATAGAAAAAAATCTCAGCTATTATTGCTCAAAAAAGTGAACGCTCTCACATTTTCTCCTAGAGCTTCACTTAAGTGTATGTTGCTTCTTTTCATTTTATCATCCATGTTTCTTAATTCTCTTCCTATTTCTATTTCTTTAACTCTTTCATTCTGAAGCTATTTTCTAGTGTACTAGCTCTCTTGCTGTAAAACGAGTAATTGAACTTTTTACTGTCTTGGCTATATTGTTTCTTTCAGAAAACCATTTGTTTATTTTTCAAATCTGCCTATGTCTTCACAGTCGTCTTGGATTTCTTTCTCTATGTCTTTAATTATTTCACACATATTTTATTATCTTAGTCAAATGGTTCTATTATTTAAAGTTCTTGGGGTATAATTCTGCTGCTTTTATGCCTGATGATTCTCAATTATGGTGGGTTATTGTCCTGTGAGCTTCCTAATTTGGGATTTGGAGCTCAGATTCAATAACATTGTATGTGTAAGAGTCTGTGTACCCAGGTGTTGGGAGCCGGCTGAGGAGGCCCACTTGAGCATTAGGGATCCAGGTGGGCTGCAGACCCTGAGACCACTAGAATGAGTTCAGGAGCTGATGGCCCATTCCTCCTTCCCTTCTTTGCTGTTTGGCACGTCCCACTAGCAGGGACTTTGATGATCTAAGCATGAAGTGCTGAGAGTACGACAGGTATGGCTTACTTTAGGAGTCCATTGTTCCCATTTCTCACAGACTGCGGTTTCAGCTTTAAACCTAACATAATTCAAACTCAGGTCACATTTGGGAGGCTTTAATATGGTACAAGCTTCTTTATAAGATTTAAAAGTATATTTGTAGAATTAGTATAT
>NW_007252234.1:145683-164860 GCF_000164805.1 Carlito syrichta | reverse complement strand
GTTCACGTGAAAGTCTTGTGATTTAACCTGTGAAACTTTAGGATAAAAGGCTTATGGTTCGTCCCATTAAATGGCTTCTGCACTAGACAGAGTCTAGTCTCTTTCTTTCTCCCCCCTCTCTCTCTTTCTCTTTATTTCTCTAGAATAATCGCCAACACCACTACAACTCCCAGAGACCCTCTAAATCTCTTTGCAGGGGCTGGCCCCCTGCACCCAGGACTGAGTATACATTTCTCCAAAGAGGATTTCTATATACTTCTTCCAGGTACACCAAGAGTTTCACTAGCTTATGATCACTATCATATTAATTCTTTGATTGTGTGGTTCCTGGACCATCTGCTCGAGGTACAGTTCCCTTGTAATAAATTTTCACAGAAGATTTTTAATCCTCCCTAGGCCAAGACAGACAAGCTTCCTTTGATGTCTACCTACTCTGCTTAAAGATAAATTTTCCTATCCATCCTTTAACTAAGTCTATCAGTCAGGATTCAAAGTATTTCTCTCACAAATGATGTAAACAAGTGCTTACATAAATCATCAGAGGTTCTGGAACCATGAAGGTTAGGGAAGACTGGCTAGCTCTCCACAGCTCTGTTTCACCATGAGGTTTCAGGGGAGTAGCAACTTAGCGCACCATACAGGTCAATCACTTCTAAAAATGCCTCAAAGGATCACAGCTTCTGCAAAACTTTGGAAGGTGGTTTATAGTATTACACCAAGAGGCAGCTGTAAAACTTAATATCTGCAGCTTCCACATATGTACATGACCACCAGGGGAAAAGCAATGACTGTAACTTCTTTACCATCCTCAAATCTTTCATAATTGTATATAATTGGTCAAATCTAGGCCAGAATATTATTTTCAGGGGATTCTGAAGAATATTGTTCCTAGGCATCTGGCTACTGCAATACTGAACAGAGCACAGTAACTGAGAAAGGTGTTGCATGCTAACAAACAACTCAGTATGTTAAGGATATAACCCTTAAAATCTCTGAGTTTATTCAGAAGACATGGTTCCAACTTTCCTCCTCATTTAGAACCAAAGGTAAAGAAAATATTTCTTGTTTCCATACATTAAAACACAATCCTTGATGTTACCAAGGTTGGCAACTTCCATTTCACTCACCGCAAGGGAGCTGTAACTTCAGATCATAATTTTATTTCATGTTTATTGCTACCTCTTTATTTTTTTCCCTGTATTTTTCCCTCATTTTTTGTGAACTATGCATGTAAGGTAAAATTTGTTATAGTTTATCCAGTGCTTCTAGGCATTGCATAGCAGAAGAGTTTCCCCATCAGCAAACCTACCATATTATTAGAACCACAATTATGTGCAATTTTTGTTGTGAGTTAATCTTTTGGGGGGGCATGGGGTGGGGGAAAATTCTATATTGCTCTATAGATTTTGGAACAGATTTTTTTTCTCCCAATAGAACTTGGTATCTTTCATTCATATTATTGAAACTTTTTATTTTAACTTTTCAGCTTGGGGTTTCTGGGCCATATAGGTTATATCAATTCAAAATCCATTCATCATGATGTTTTTATTCTCACAGGCAACTCTTTTAGTCATAGTACATACTAGGGCAGAGAGCAATACTCTTTGTGTCATCCTTAAGGAGACAAAGAGTTACACACTTTGCATTATTGGGGTAGTTTTTGAGGCTCTGTAGCTTTATTTATGGAACTCAATCTAACTTCTTTAAGTATGAAAGCTCAAGCACACATTTCCTGTCCTATCTGGGCATTGAAACCCAGTCTTCAGTCCCTAGAACCTGATACTCCTGTGGGCCTTCTTTGCATCAGCTTCTGCCTAGTACTCTAGTGTTTAGTTTCCTCTTCACTTCTGGTACCAAGGGATTTTCTTTATTTTCTTTCAAGTTCAGCTGTGTTGAAAGTGATTGCTATATTTTGTCTAGCATCTCTGTCTAGGCCTTTCCTTATCAGCTCTGCCTGCCATATTGCTAGAAACTTTAAGGCACTTTCTATTTTATCTAACATCATCTATAAAGGGCATGGGATACAGTAATTCAAGTGTTTTCTATAGCAAATAGTTGTAAAAATAAAGCTGAAATATGTTGAAAAAGATTTCAAAGACATAAAAGAAATTCATGATATTGAAAATATCAGAAATAGTTTTGAAAGGGATGTCTCAATTTTACATATTTTAGTTTAATAAAGAAAATACATCTTGAAAGCATTGATAACTTGGTAAATCAGAGAAATCATGAAACTATAGTGTATCTTGAAGTAAAAAATGTACTTGATAAAGTGTTGTGTGACATTCATGTAGCTGACTTGAGGAAAATTCAATGTGGGCTAATATGCTTAGGTAGAAGCATGGCTTATTAATGGACACAACTGTGGGTGTGTTGATAGAATGACCTGATCTCAACCTGAAAGGAGCTGGGGAGCAGATTTTCAGCATTTATATTGATGATATGGGTAAAGACAGAGAAGGCAAAATAATGCTAGCAGACAACAAAAAGCAAGAAGAGAATACAATTTCTAAACCATCTTGGTGTGCTGAAATGCTGAGCCAAAAACACAAGATAACTTTGAGAGTGAGACTAGCATTTTTGTTTGGTTTTGTTTTATGTCTTTGGTGTTTAATTTTACATTCGGAGGTACACATGCATGTTCTTTACATGGACATATTGTGTAGTGGTGGGGATTGGATATCAGGTGGCCCATTCCCCAGATAGTGAACATTGTACGCCATAGGTAACTTCTGAACCCAGACTCCCCTTTCCATCTCTCCCCCCTTATTGGTATCACCAGCATATATTCTTTTAGTCTTTGTGAGACAGACTTTAATGTTCCCCATGCCAATTGTCTGCAAAAGCTATCTGGTAAAAATCTAAGTTCTCTTAAATTATTGATTGAAATGTAATTTACATATAATATAAACATATACCAGATTAAATGTGTTTTAATAAATGTATATATTCAGGTCATCACCATTCAAATCCAGATAAAGAACATTCTCATCACTGAAGTCAATCCTCTCCCCGAGCCAGAGACAACCACTGTTCTAATTTATGTCATCAATGCATAATTTTGCCTGACTTACAGCTTCATATGAATGAGCTAATATAATTTGTACACTTTTTTCCTGGCTTCTGTTGTTCAAGATAATGCTTTAAAAATTTGTCCATGTTTTGTGTGTGTTGGTTGTGTGAGATTTTTTGTGTGTTGTTTTTGTTTTGTTTGCTGAAATGCAATCCATTGTATGAATATACAATAATTTTTTTAAAATTCCCATTCCTATGTTAAAAGTGCAAAAAGAAAACTACAGGTTGGGAGGTGAGACTATTTCAGCATATTAAGGTGGTATAAAAGAGCTGGCATTAATGAAACCAGAAGGGAATTTTAGTTGAAGAGTGTTGTGGTGCTTTTCTTCCCTCCTCCAACACCGGGGGGAGAGAGAGGAATGTTCCTCAGCTTACCTAAAGCCTAGACTAGAGAATATAAATCAGAAATAACAACAGTATCAGTTATGTAAGACCTTTCCTGTCCCCAGTTCCATTCTTTATGCTGGAAGGTTCAAAAACTAAGGCCAATCAACTGAGTAGGAAGGAGGATATTGAGCTAATCGAGAAAGAAGCTTGAAGTATGACAAGCTATATCGCTCCTCCCCACCCAGCCCACTCCCCAGATTTTAGACCTGAAGTATGCCACATCTGAGAGTAAAAAAAGTAAGAGTCTGTAGTGAAAATATCAATAACTAAAATGAGACAATTTGTATGGTTGGATGGCTTTTATTATGTGAGAGTAACTGGAAACATGATGAGAACTTCTCTGAGATTTCCTTCCAGAGGAAAAATCACTGAGCACTTGGAGAAAGGAATAACGTTGTGCTGTGCCCAAATCCAATTGCACTCCATGAGTATTCCACGAAATACTTATAATTTGTTGTTAAAATATTTGATATCAAGAATATTGCCTATATTTTTCTAAGGCTGTGTCTAATGTTTTAAATAAACCATATAAACCTAAGACTATAGCTAATTTAAAAAGAGATCTCTACAAAATAAAAAAAAATTAGCTGGGGTTGGTGGTGCACAACTGTAGTCCCAGCTTCTTGGGAGGCTGAGGCAGGATTGCCTGAGCCTAGGAAGTCGAGGCTGCAGTGAGCGACAGAGTGAGAATCATTCGAATGACAAGTCAATTCAGTTACGATAGACTAGACTCACAGTCTCAACACATATGAATGAACTACAGATGTTTTTCCATTTAAAGAAGCATGAACTTTTTGCCCAGCAAATTTTTGCTAAAATTTTAGACTAAAATTTTCAAATAAGAAAGGGAACTCTAATATTTATATTTTCAGAATAGGCAGGTTTGAGAAAGTATAATTTAAAACTGAAAAATTTACAGCATAAATTTTCAAAGTGGCTTTTCATCCACTTTTTACTAGTGGACATAAAACCAACCGGGTTGCACTACAAATATGATTTAAATGTCTTGATAACCAAAAACACTAGGTTGATGATTGATCTAGCTCGTCACTTGGTCATAGCTAGAATAAGAATCGCATTTATGAAAATATCAAATCTTTACTCGTGAAATGTGACAAATTAACGACAGATGGTTGGATGGTTAACCAGAGAAATTTCACGGCTGTGTTATCCACCATAACTGTTTAGAAATGTCTTTCTCATCATTGAAAATGGAGAATTCTGCTTGCCACCTGCTTGTCCATGAAAACATACTCCTCCACATAAAAGAGCTATATTGTAACTGCAAAGCATTGTTGAAGTAATTGGACTTTTCTAGCAATGCTGGTGTTTCAGTGACACAGTCCTTCAAGCTCTGCTTCTTGTGGAAGGAAAAAAAAACAGATGTAGAGGGCAGTAAATAATTTGCTTTGAAAAAAAATAATAAGGTTAGTGAGAAGAAGGCTGAAATTTAAAATGTGGATGTCAAATTTCATGGCTTATGCATTCTACTACAATATGTATTATCCCCTTTATTCATCTTAAATCCACGTAATAAGCAATTACTGAGTGCCAGAATTAAATCATTGGAAATTCAAAAGAAGAGTATATGTCTCATTCAGAAAGTAGGACTTGTGTACTCTGAAATAAATAACAGTACAGTGTTGGACTTTAGGAAAAGCTGCAAGTAGGCAGAAGAGTCCAGAACCACCTTCCTCTGTTCACAAATTCTCAAACCAACTCTCCCTGATGGAGGAATTCAGTTCCTACAGGACTTCTTGGTAAGCTATGACTTGACTACTAAATATTATTCCTGTACTGGGAACACTGTGAAATTTCATCCACCAAAAACTCAGGTTACCCTCCAAGCCAAAGAATTCTTGGCCCTTAGTAAATCCAGCTTTTAGTACCAATGGTGATCATCCTTTGGGAACTAGGATTTTCAGGTGACATCTCCTAGTTCACTTTACACATATTGAGTGCAGTGCTAAGTACTTTTCACATGTATTTCTAAAGCTCCAAATACATTTCTCTAACACTCACATCAGGCCAATCCAAACTGAAACAATTTTAAGAGTGAAATAGGATGCTATGAATAATTATACTGGAAAAGTAGGTATAAACTATTCTAGACAAACCATAATTTATGGTCATGCTGCCTATTAGATAAGTGTGTACAACAAATAAAAAGACTTCAATAATGCTGAGAGCAATGAAAATTTAAGTCATCCTTGCTACAACTCACTAAGCCAACTACAGAATTCCTTGGCATGAGTTGAAGGTGGGTGAAGTACAGAAGGGGCCTTTTAACAAAACAATGAAGTATTTTTAGAAAGCAAAATGAAGCCAAACTAACAGACTTGTTTGGGTTTCAAAAATATCATGTATGCCTTTCAACTCAGAAATCTCACTTCTAAGAAATCTTCCCATTGAAATAGTTGTGGATTTGTACAAATACTTAGTTACAAGCTAGTTCATTCAGCAATACTTCAAGAAAGGGGGGATCCTAATTTCCAAAGATAGTGAATTGAATTACATGCGTTTTCTTATGCATACAACACAATTCTATACAGACATTTAAAATAACACCACAAGTAAATATTTAATAGCATGAGAAGAAGTTCTCACTATATAAACATTTTTGAAGCAAGTTGTGATTTGCTATGTTTGAATTCTATTTTATTTATTTGTTTGTTTTATTTATTTATTTATTTTTTGAGTCGGAGTCTCACTCGGTTGCCCAGACTGGAGTGTAGTGGCCGCTCCCGGCCAGTGCAGCCTCGACCCTCTGGGCTCTGGCAATCCTTCTGCCTCAACCTTCCAAGTAGCCAGAATTACAGGCACGTGCTACCACGCCCGGCTGATTTTTTGATTTATTGTAGAGATGAGGTCTCGCTGCCCAGGCGGGTCTCGAACCCGTGGGCTCAGGCAATCCACTCACCTCAGCCTCCCAAAGGCGCGGGATTACAGGCTGAGCCACCGAGCCCGGATTATTTTTATTTTTGAACTATGAATTGAAGTACATCGTAGTTCTAGTTAAAGTAAATGTGTGTCTCTTCAAGGTGAAAAATAGAGATGATGATTAGTAAAATGTCAACAAGAGGATGGGATTATGGCTGATTCAAAATTTTCTTTCTTTATCTTGTTCATATTTTGTAAGAATATTTTATAAATACTTAGTTTAAAAAATAGCTATTTTAACATTATGTAGGGTGAATTACAAATGGCAGCAGACCCATAGATGACAGTCTGCCTTCTGATCAGAGGGCAGACTGTCAGAGGTGTAGGGTAGACAAGTCATACCTTCATTTCTATAACAACGGTCGTTCATAAAGTTGGCATTACCCTCAAAATGACTGATGCAATTGAATAAACTACCTGGATGCTTGTTCTGACACTCAAGCTATCTTCTGAAATCAAAGAGCTGACATGTGTCATCCTAAGTGACCAAGTCATAAAACAGTTCATAAAGTACTGACCACTAAAAAGTTTAAATCTTCCTAATGTTTCAGGAAAGCAGTCCCCAAGTTTCACTCTGAGGACATTTCTGTAATAAATAGGACTCAGAGAAAAAGATATAGGCAATTAATGACATACTTTCAGAAGGGGATGTTAAATGATGTCAGATACATACTTTCTTCCATAGTTTAATTATACTTGCAAATTGGTTTTAAGAAATAAAGAGGTAGGCCCTTGGCCACTAGAGTGATTTCACCATATTGTGCAGTCTAATGAAAAACTAAATTATCATATCATTAAATTCTAAAATAGACTGCAGAATTATAGAAAAGCTATAGAAGGCAAAAGAAAATAGCCTAGTCATGTGAACTAGAAAATCTCTTTTTGGGAGGGGTTTGTGACTAAGGAAATTGGTGGCACTCTGTCAGTGCCTTTTCATATGAGAAAGAAATGTGAGCAGGTCAACATAGGACACTGAAGAAAACTTGAGATTTATGTAAGTGTGGGTTCAAATCAGAGCCTTTTCTTTCTAAAGACCTGACTATATTTAGAAGAAGATTTAATCTATTTCCTCATCATTTGCTAGACACACTTCTAGTGTATAAAGCAAACACAAGTTAATACTGTTCCCAGATCCTAGGAATTCAGGGGTGAAAAGAGCAAAAACTGACTTCTGACATCAAGTCCTCTCCTTCTCTCTAGTTCTAGGTGGGAAGAAAAACCCTATGGTGAGGACAAATATGCTGCCTTCACTGCAGGGAAACACATCCTCTGGGTAGAGGGACAACGTTCTGGTCACTTTTTTTAGTTAATTTGTTTTCATCAAGATTTACAAGGTCCATTCATTGCATTTTATTATGGTTCTTAATTCTCTATAATTCTTTACCGAGTTTCCTCCTTTTAAAAAATATTCTCATGTTATGGATTTGTTGGATAAACTTGTTCTGAAGAATACAGCATATTTTGATTTGGATTACATTCTCATGGTATTAACTTGTTTTTCTCCTCTCATGAATTATTGATTTTCCATAAATTGGTTGGAGATCATGAGGCTTGATCCAATTCAGGTGGAATTGTGTCACGTAATGAAGCAGCAGTGTCTGATTGTTCCATTTTTCATGAGATGAGAATGATCACTGGGTTCATAAGACATCAGCTCAGTTTTTCCATTATGAAGTTATCAATCATTCACCTAATGGTTTTGTATTTATTAATGATTGTTGACTATATCTATTTTTTCTTTAATGGTTGCAAAAATAGTGATTTTCTAATTCTGTTCTATATTAATTAGCTAGAATTCTTCTATGAAGAGAAATTTCCTTTCATGAACTATTATTTACTCTCACATACCATTCATACAGGAAAGAAAGAACAAAAGCTTGATTCTATCACTTTATTTATCAATTTTCAACTTAATTTGTTGGTGCAACCTCCAGAGACAATAATTTTTAACTCTCTGAACTGATGTAGTTCGGTTAGTTGCCATCATATTTCTTTTTGATGCTCAAACTTCCCCATCTTTGTTCAGTGTTCTTTTGACACAGAATAGTTTTCTATAGCATCTTCTGTCTTCTGGTACAAAAAAAGTTTTAGATTCGTATATCTTGCCCAACTCCTCTTCCAGACATAGAATCTGTCATTTCTCCGGGCAGTCCTGGCTTTTTAAAATCGAGGTATTGTATTTTTGCAACATAGTCTGGCTCAAAAAGGGCTCACTGCTTTTGGGTTGTCATTAATTTAGGGCATTTGTAGTGGTCAGATTTTGGGAAAACACATTGTACTTTCCTATTCACATCTTCTATAAGCTTTTTACCTATTTGATTTTATACTTGTATCTCTTCTCTTTTACACTGAAAATATTGATTTTTAATGACTAAACATAATTATTCATTTGCTTTATCTAAAATATACCTATAATTATTACAAAACGCCAATTCTAATGTTACTAATAAAAATAGACTCACTAAATATAGCTTAAAATTTCTTTATGGCTCTTTTTGACCTCAGAAAATATTTTACTAGAGACATATAGCCAATATACTTGTCTTTTTGTTTGTTTGTTTGTTTGTTTTGTTGTGTTGTGTTGTGTTTGAGTCAGAGTCTCATTCTGTAGCCCAGGCTGAAGTGTAGGGGCACGTTCATGGCCACCACAGCCTTAACCTGCCTCAGCCTTCCAAGTGGCCAGAACTACAGGCATGTGCCACCATGCCTGGCTAAGTTTTTGAATTATTGTAGAGACAAGGTCTTGCCAAGTTGCCCAGGCTGGGTCAGGCAATCCTCTTACCTCAGCCTCCCAAAGTGCTGGGATTATAGTCGTGAGCCACCACGCCCGGCCCTATACTTGTGTTTTAAAGTCATTTGAGGCTATTCTTTTTTCTGTATGGTTATGACATCATTTTGATATATAATTAAATTGATTTCTTTTCATTTGTTTTCAATTAAGTTTTTACAATTATTTAATTATGCAAAAAATGAACATAGTCCAAAATCAGACTACATAACAAGGCACATTTTCAAAATTCTTTACCTTTGTCTTTTCCATCATATTTCCTCCATTACTCTACAGGTGGCCATTTTAAATAAGTATCCAAACATCACCCTGTACTCCATAAATGTGTACAATTATTATGTATCACTCAACAAAATAGAACTTAATAAAAAACAAAAAGTTTCATCTATTTTTCTATTTTTTGAAAATATAAGCAAATATGGATACACACACACACATATCTATAATCCTCTTCTGTACCTTGCTCTTTTCATTTAACAATATAGCCTGGAAATTATTCCACTTTATAGTAGTATATAGAACTTGTCCTCATTTATTTCTACAACTGCATAATACACCATTGTGTGTATTTATCATGGTTTATTCGGTGGATTTTCTATTTTTAAAATTTTATTTTCAATTCAAGGAATACATGTGTAAGTTTACCACATATGTATATTGAGAGAGGGTGGGGTTTGGGCTTCTATCGAGGCCATTACCCAAGAGGTGAGTTAGCATGGTACCCAATGGGTGGTTTTTCAACCCTTGCCCCCCCCCCCAGTGTCCGTTGTTTCCATCCTTATACAATGGGTCTGCTATTGAAGGGCATTTGAGTTGTTTCTTGTCTTTTGTTATTAAAATCATGCTTTAATAATTATCCTTGTGCATATTTTTAATTTTTATATGGGATCATTTAAAAGGATGAATTAATAGCCAGGCTTGGTGGCTCAGCCTGTAATCCCACGCTTTGGGAGGCCGAGGTGAGTGAATTGCCCGAGCCCGCGGGTTCGAGATCCACCCCAGCAACTTGGCGAGACCTCATCTCTACAATAAATAAAAAAATTAGCCAGGTGTGGTAGTGCACGCCTGTAGTTCTGGCTACTTGGAAGGCTGAGGCAGAAGGATCATCTGCCCAGCAGGTCGAGGCTGCGGCGGCCAGGAGTGGCCACTGCACTCCAGTCTGGGCAACAGAGTGAGACTTCAACTCAAAAAAATAATAATAAAAATAAATAAATAAATAAAAGGATGAATTAATCAACTCCAAAGCTCACCTAATATATTGTATATATTATTTGATTGCTAAATAATTAATGGATAGAGTTAATTTTATAATTATGACAATGTTTGTAATTTATAATCAGAAATTATAATCATGTTTGTTAATTTTACAATTGCACAAATACACACACACTCATGACATTGAATTCACCACACAACACTGTAATGGTAGTGAATATAAACAGTCACTGGATATTCTTCTTTCCTTAGCATTCATAAGGTGGAAGTTTGATGTGATATCATCAGCTGCTCTAATAGGTTGAGTTCAAGTATGAGTTTTATAGCTACACTCTTTGGATCATCATATAGGGCTAGCAATTGGCTATTGTACAGTTATTTCTGACATAACAGCAGAGGTGATCCCAGAGACTATTACTGGTCATCAAAATGATGGTAGCATCTTTGACAGTTAAGGAAGAAGAGGTTCTATCATTGTAAAGTGGAAATAGTATGATCTTGAGTTCATGAACCTGAGTTAAATCTTGGCTCTACCACTTAGAAGCTCTTAAATTTGGGGTAGTAAAGGATGTGAAAGCCAACGATATTCTTGGATGTGGCCCTCAGACCTGACGCCACACCTTGAATATAATGCCACTGGAGCTCTTTGCGTGTTGCTGGTTTTGGTGGAGTACTTGGACTTCCCCTAGGTACATTCACAAGGTGTGTATAACAGGTACATGGAGAGGAGGGGAAAGAAGTTTTTGTCCTTAGTGTTTTCTGACTTTGCAGCTCCTGGAAAAATGAACCGAAATTATTTCTGATTCAAGGTGGACATAGATAAAAGATTACTAAGAATCCAGATTTCCTCCTATCATGTTTAACTTCTTTTTGTACTTCTCAGGTAGATGATCAAAGATGCATATTCCCCAAAGAGAAACCACGCTTATCCAGGGCTTTGAAAAAGCACACATTTATTTGCTAAAAGAACATTACAGATATTATGCTAGAATTTTGCTAAAAACCATAGTTGTACCTATTACGTAGGGAATAAGTAATTTTGGTAGCCAGATACAAAAGTTGCTAGAGGACAAATGATCCAGAATTTATGTTCAGCTATTAGAGAATAATAAGTCTGTGTAACAAACAAGTTGGTTTATATATATATACATATTTTTTGCTTGTCAATTGGATCACTTTGCACCATCTCAAACACCAGTTGCCAAGCAACAGATAAAGCTTCCACTGGACCATGAAAGATTCAGCTTAATAAATCTTTCAGCTAAAATCTTTCTTTGGAGATTATTCTCCCCAATATTCCCCAGGTATACAATCTGTAAGGTAGGAGATTTTAGTTTCACATTTTATTGTATAAGATGCAAATTCCAGTTGAACACTGATATGATGTTATAGTTTACATTTAAATAGCCTTTAAAATAACTAAAAGCAGAGAGACTCAGCAGAAAGGTAAGTGAACTAGGTTCCCAGATGTTTCCCATGATTCAGATTCTGGTGGGACAGAGACTCCAGAGATAATTGAGAATTAAAAGCAGCCTATGTATTAGTTAAGACAAAGATACCCAAGTTTAAATACCAGCAGTATTACTTACCAACTCTTGACCATAAGCAAGATTTTACTCTCTCTGAGTCTCAGTTTTCTCGTCTGTAAAGTAGCAATATTAGTGATTGAATGTGCCCCCAAATAGTTGTTGAAGGGATTAAATGAGAACATCCATATACTCGGGGGGTACCCAAAAAAATCCCACAATTATTTTTTGAAGGATGAGCCCCTTGTAGTACAGGCTTCCCTCAATAGGTGTATTTTCTAGGAACCCATCGGTATCAGTGTACCAGCTAGCATTATTGTGAGAGCCTACGTTTGGCTTAAGTGAATGTTTTTTTGCTTGGAGATTCTGTCAGCACGTTCGTTCATGTCATGATGGATGATTCATGAGCGCACCTGCCCACACCGTGCTAAGTGTTCAGCAGTTTTTGACCAAAAATGGCATGACCTCTGTGCTCCACCCTCCCTATTGACCCGATCTCACCCCAAGTGACGTTTTCATTGTTGTTTTTCTGGATGAAAAACAGGACTCAGTGGAAAACATTTTGCCAGTGTGGAAGAGGTGAAACAAAAATGGCAGAAGCACTAAAAGGCATCAAAATTGATGAGTTGTGAGCAGTGGAATAAGTGTATTTTACCAAACGGAGAGTACTGTGAAGGTGACTGAAGTTTAAACGTGTAAGAATAAATACACAATTTTTTATAAATAAATTCTGGGTGTTTTGCCCCTTCCCCCCCCCCCACATATAAGTGCAGAGGATGCTCAGCATACAAAAACAGCATTCACTGATATTGTTTTTACCCTCCAAGCACTCACCTCTCTATCTTATTCTGGCCCACTGCTTTAGTCTATGAGCCTTGTCCTTGTGAACTCCCATATTCAGGTCACTGCACATCTACCTTTTCCCAATGCTAGATCAACGGTTTAGTGTAGGGGAAAGAGTAAACAGCTTGAAAGCATAAGACCTAGGTTCAATCTCAGCTTCTTCTCAAATTCATCCTATGACCCTGAAAGATAGAACTAAACACATTCATGTGTGGCGCTCAGGATCAGGGGCTGTGAGTGGATCACATGAGCCCAGATGGATCTCAGAGAAGGCTACAGAAAGGAGTTGCCTGTGGCTCTAAACCTGCACTATAACAGTCAGATGCGACAGGACCCAATTTCTCCTCAGATCCTCATCACTTCTGTAGAATCAATGGGCATCTCTGAATTAATGGAAGCCCCTGTATCAGTAACCAGGTCCATAACCGCTATGGTTTCAATGTGTCCCTTTGAAAAGTCAAGCATTGACAATGTGATAATATTAAGAGGCGGGGCCTGTAAGAGGTGATTAGGCCATCAGGGCTCCTCCCTCATGAATGGGATTAAGGCCCTTATAAAAAAAAATTTCATGCAGCATTTGGTTGGCTTGAGTTTGGCCTTCTGCCATGTGAGGATGCAGCAAGAAGGCCTCGTCAGACCAGATGGCAGCACTTTGATGTTGGACTTTTCAGCCTCCAGAACTGTTCTTTATAAATCACCCGGTCTATAGTGTTCTCTTATAGCAGCATAAATGAACTAATGTCATACCTTTGGCAGTAAGGCAACCACCTTCCCAGACACCAATCTCCTTATTTACCAAACATACTTCTTCTCATAGAAGGAAGGAGAAAAGTATGCTTATATCTAATTGCTCATTTAGCTATTTACATGCAAGACAAGGTACCTTAGTAATCACATCAGAACACAATCTTACTAGCTCTATCATCAAATTATACCATTTCCTTGGTAAACTCTCTGATCTCCATTTCCTCATTTTTAAGACAGGGGTCTTCATATTATTGCTTTCTGCAGTTGCTGCCTCCATGATATCCTAGAGTATTCTCTTTATGTTTTCAGTTACTTAGTTGAGAACCTTATACCATTAATGAATTTCTATTGTGAGGATCAATTGTGAAATTATATCATAGATTCTAAAGTATTCTACAAGTCTTAGATATTTGCTGCAATAATCCTCTCTCTGCCTGTCTCTACTCTGCATGTGATACACAGCTGCCAAGCTCCTCCTTCTTCTCCACCACCACCTGTGTTGGGCCACACTCCTACTCATCCATACCTGACTTTATAGTTCACACAACAGGAAGACTCTGCTTTCCTTCAGGAACATCAGAGTTCTTCAAACCTGGTCCCATCTTTACTGTCAAATCTTATGTCCTTTTGACATAACACATTAAGAGGAACATCTGTAAATACTGCAAGATGTTTGCCACTCTTCATCAAGGTAAGCAAACTTAATCAGATGACCACCTAGTTGAGCAAAAACAAAACAAAATAAAACAAAAAAACAGAGTTAGAGACTAACAGACTGGGTTCAGGTCCCGTTTGCCTCTTACCAGCTGTAGGGTCTTAGGCAAGTATGGCAGGCAGGTGCTAAGACAAATGGCTTCAATGATCCTTACCTACTGGCATTCACACCCTGTATGAACTTCCCTTGAATGTGAGTTGAACATATTGATTTGCTTCTAACAAACAAAATACAGCAAAGTTGATGGGATATCACTTGCATGATTAGATTACAAGAGATTGTGACTTCTGTCTTGTCATTTAACTCTTTCTATTGCCTTCTCAGCTCACATGTTTTGAAAAGCAAGCTGCCACATTGGAGAGACCCATATTTGAAGAAACTAAGAGCAACCTCCACCCAATAGACCATCAGGAAATGAGGCCTTCAATCCAACAACTTATGAGAAAATAATTTCTGCCAGCAACTGTATGGTTTTGGACTGCATTATTCCCTTCTTGAGCCTTAAGACAAGTAAACCCAGCCCATGCCTTAATTACAGGCTATGAAAGATCTTGAAGTAAAGGACCCAGTAAATCTGCACTTAGACTCCTGCCCCACAGGAACTGTGAGATAATGTGTATTGTTCTAAATCATTAGATATTAAGTAAAGTGTTTATTACACAGCAATAGATAATAATGCAAGTAAGGTCAGTTCTCTGAACCTTTGTCTTCTTGTTTATAAAACAGGTTCAAAAATGCCATTCTTGAGGAGTGGTTTTGAGGATTCACGAGATAATGTTCATGAAAGTGCCCCAAACATTTCAGGCTCTCCATATAAGCTCATTTATTCCCCCTGCCTCCGTCCCCTAAAGTTTTGTTGAGATTCAATACTTTGAGGACACAACAATTTTGACTAAGGTAGAAAGAGGTAGAAGGAAAGAATTCTGCATTAAAGCACTCTAGGAAATAGGAAAAGTTACCTGGTACTTCACAAAACAGAGATAACTTAGATGTTCCAATTGTTCTGATCTGATATTTACACATTATATGATTGTATCCAATTATCCCTTGTGCACCCTGAAAACATGTATATCTATTATGTACCAATAAAATTTTTAAGATAAAAATAGAATTTAAAAATAGAGAGAATTTAGGACGGCAAATGAGTAAGCCATAAGCGTGGGAAAGGACAGGCCTTTCCTACACCATCTTTGAATCACCACTGTCCCATTCAGTACAACAAAAATCAAGCTCTGCTTATAGCCAGGCTCTTGGTTATTACAAAATGTAATAACTTTTCAGCAGACCCCAGTTCCTCCAAGAGATCTGTTGTGAGGGCTGAGGTCAGTGTCAATGATAAACCTATTACTTTTGAGTGTTAGAAGGCTCTCATCTTTATGCTTCAGTTATTTCTTGTAACTCACTTTCTCATATTTTCATTGTTATCTTGTAAAATGGAAAGAAGTAAATTTGGACCCAGTCTACCATTTTTCTTGCTTACCCTTGCTTGAGTCTTCTCTGACAGTTTTGATAAATTCAAAATGATGCAGAAGTAAGATAGTCCTTATAACCTAAATGCTAGTTACATTTATAATGTTATGTTTCCAATAATACATAGGAAATGTCACTTTCCTTAAAATATAAAAACTTGATGTAAGCAGTCTGGTGAAAAATATTTACTTTGGAAAAGAGGTGAATTAAGAATTTGCTTGTATATTGGCAGAAGAGTTACCATTAAGAAGCAGGGGTGGGGGCTTGCAAAAGAGAATGTAATATTTATTAATATCAGTCATGTGCTCCCATTCCCCCAGCAAGTTTTTCCACTCAAGCCTTCAATTTCTATATTAAACAGTTTCTTTTGTGGCAGTAGACAAGGTTGAGGGCCTGACATAGCTTTAATACAGAGGAGAGGTTGGAAAACTATAGCCCATGGGTCAAATCCAGCCTAATGCCTGAAATTACAAATAAAGTTTTGCTGACACACAGCCACGCCATTTGTGAAGGTATTGCCTATGGCTTCTTTAGCTCTATAATAGCAGAAGTGGGTAATTGCAACATGTAGGCCTCACAACAATAAAAATATTTACTACCTGGCTTTTAAAGAAAAAGTTTACCAACCCTTAGCAATGTATCAAGTCTGGAAGCAGTGACCAATAATAAAAGGAGACAGAAAGGACTCACATGATTTCTGATGCTACCACTCATGGCAGCTGGACATGAATGTCATGTCTTTCATCCTTTGGAGAATGGGAGACCATCAAAACTATTTAGTTACCTGATGAAGTAAACAGCAAATATCGGGCAATGACGTTTTGCAGAATCATAAAATCCTAAACAACTTTGAAGAGATCTTGAAAGTCACCTAGATCAGTGAGAAATAAAGAAAAAAAAACTCAAGACTTTTGCATTATAATTATCATCAGTAAAGAGATTAAATTCAAACTAGCAAATACTCATCCTTTAGTAACAGTACCCAAGTTAATGAATTATCCTTCTCTGTTAGAACATACTGTGGTTCTTTTTGGTCTACTGGTAAAGTAGGTGGATCTATATAATCAATTTTGAATTAGTATCTATTGAAGTGAAAACAGCCACCACTGAAATGTGACCATGCTCTTTTTGCTTGCAATCATAACTTCCCTGTCAAGATATGATGGGATCTTTCATTTCCTTCTGCTTTCCTCTCTCTTCCTCTTCTCTTTCCTTCCTTTCATCAATATTGGTTGCACCTCTTATTTTGTAAGGTGCATTATAATAGGAATTATAAAAGATACTACACAGAGACTCAATGCTTAAGGAACGTAGAGCCTAGGTGGAGAAATGAGAAATGTGTATAAAGTAAATATATGCAACCACATCATATGTAATGTACTAAATGCAGCATAAGGACTGTGTGACCTTGGACAAATTATTTAAACTCTCTGTGCCTTTATTTCCTCATCTATAAGCTGGGTATAATATTACCTGTTTTCTGGGTTTGTTACAAAGATTGAGTTAAAATATGCAAAACGCTTAGGCTAGAGCATGGCACAGTAAGTGCTTTATCCTTGTTTGCTATGTATAATAATAATATTTTGGAATGTTATAAAAGCCCAGAATAAGGACCTAGCTCTTTTGGTGAGTTGTCCAGTCATGTTCCATAGAAGAATTTGTATTTGAACTAGGCTTTGAAATATGATGTCATTTGTATGTTCAAGGGGTAGAAACTGAATCAACCACGTCACAGAAGGGGAAAAAGGTGATACTGAGGAATCAACTTACCTGAAGATAAGGCAAGAATTCTCTAGGGTAGAATTGTAAAAAGCTTTGGATTCTAGATTAAAATGTCTTGATTTATGCAGTAGGCAGTGCAGTGCTCATGGAGTCACTTTAGCAAAGGCAGTGAAATAATCAGAACTGTTTGCTGAGAATAATATTTGGGCAGCTTGTGGGCAGGATGGACATAAGGAATAAGAGATTGGAGAAAATTGGATTAATGGGGGACCTCTTTTTCCACTCTAGCCTTTGATATTCTCTACCCAATTTTTACCAGCATTTGACTTTGCACATTATCATAAGCAAATACTCTGATTCGCCTTTGGCATTGTTTGGTCAGTTGGGGCGAGACAGTTATTGTAGGAGGGGAAGCAAGTTCAAGTACAAACAAGAGAAGTTATGGGTTTGGGGCTCCAAGAGAAGATACAGAAAAGCTGAGATGCACAGAAGAGGCTGTTGCAAGTTGATTCCAGCCCTGGCTGAGATGCAGGACCAATGACAATATATCTACCGGGTAGAATTACCCTATTCTGGCATTTGCCTGAATAATAGATGTTTCGGCCAATTCAGAACTTATTGACTTCATATCTCTCACTAAGGGGATCTTCTCAAAACAAAATATGGAGTATGTTAGAAAAATAAATATTCAGGACTTAGAAAAAGGAAACAAAGCAAAAAGGGCTATTCTGATGAAGCAAATATGTGTTAATCCATACATAGGAAAAGAAGAATAGGATCAACTTAAGAAAGAAGTTAAAGAATTACAAAAACAGCCATGCCTGCTTAGAAGGCATGTAGAAAAAACAGCAAAACATGGAACACAAAAGGAACAAGTCACAGAGAAATAATTGCAATTAAGATATGTGTCTGCTTGCATTGAAATGGCTTAAGTCAAAAATATTTCAAAAATCTTTATTTTTTGCATGCTTCTTTTAGTGATTATTATGCATTCTAAAGCTGAGAACCACTGGTTTAGAGTAAGGTAGAATGGAAGGAGCAGGCAAAGGAGATAGAGGCTGGGGGATAGGAGCATTCATTCTGCTGCTGTGGGGGCCAGTAAGAGAACAGCAGTTAATGGCCACTGAATTCAACCACACAGAAGTTATTGGTGACAAGTTATTGGCCAAAGATCAGTGTCAGTGGGATGGGAGTACAGGGGCTTGCATAGACACCACTGTGGAGAGAAGAGGAAGATAATGCTGGATTGTAGCTTTTTTTTTTTTTTTTTTGAGTTGGAGTCTCACTCTGTCGCCCAGACTGGAGTGCAGTGGCCACTCCCAGTCACTGTAGCCTCGACCTTATGGCATTAAGGCATTTGGGGGAGTAGGCTGAGCACACATGTGACTAGCTGTATGCCAACACCACCTGGTGTATCTATGGGTGAACATGCACTCTCAGGAACACTAACAGAAGACAGGTTGAGGTATTTTCTCCATCCGTCCCATCTCCACCTCCTTCAGATACGATCATGCTGTCAGGTCCTTCTTCCAGGTTCCAAGGTCTCTCTAGCCTCCCTTAACACTATCCCCTGCCTCTGTCCCTTCAGGTCGGGTGGTGGTATAAGATTCCCTTTGCTACTAACCGCTGGAGAGTTGGCATGTGCTCTTTAATCTGCCCACACCTCTGTAAATAAATCCTTTCCTCCTCCTCCTCCTGTGTAAATAAATCCTTTCCTCCTCCTCCTCCTCCTCCTCCTCCTCCTCCTCC
>NW_007252234.1:143960-145663 GCF_000164805.1 Carlito syrichta | reverse complement strand
CCGGCTGCTGCTGCTGGGCTCCAGCGATCCTTCCGACTCAGCCTTCCAAGTAGCTGGAACTACAGCCACGCGCTACCACACCCGGCTAAATTTTTTGAATTGTTGTAGAGATGAGGTCTCGCCAAGTTGCCCAGGTGGGTCTCGAACTCGCGGGCTCAGGCAATCCACTCACCTCAGCCTCCCAAGGCTGAGGTGCGGGATTACAGGCTGAGCCACCGAGTCTGGCTGGATTGTAACTTTTCAGTCTTGTTTTTCTCAACTGAAAATGAGGATAATATCGAATCTCGCCCTTCTATGTTGATAATTAATAGAATAAATGTAAATGTGATTAGCAAAGCCTTAATAAGATACTCAATATATTATCCCTTCAATTATTTCTTCTCTGTTATTACCTCTAGCCTTTCTTTCTGGAACTCTATTAGGCATTTGTTAGAATTTTTTCTGTTATCTTTCACGTGTCTTCATCACTCTTGCAAACTTTTTTACTCATTATCATTCTATAATAATTATACCTAATTTTTTAATATCTATCTTCTAGTTCATTAATTTCTCCATCAATTGGTCAAAATCTGTTCTTTAAAATTCTCAATTTCTATATTTTTCATTTCCTGACATTCCATTTGATTTTTTTTTGAAGGCATGTGGCTTTAAAGATATACCTAAATCTTCATAGTGAGGCAATGGAATAATTTGTTCGTAAACGTTATTGCTGAACTTATTTTGGAATCCCCAGTAAAACCCAATGCGCGTTTTTTTCATAGGTTCTAATATTCAAATGTTACAGTTTTCAGAAAATATTATTAAGTCCTAATTTTGGTTATTAGTTGTTCTATTCTTTGTGACTAGTAACTCAGGGCATCTCAACTATTTCATAATTTGTAATAAAATTTATTTAAATGCATAGGATCTCATTAAATTGGGAATATAGATATATCTTATTTATAATTTTGAGTTTAGTTTTTATTCCTCCTTTCTCCTCAAAATTATTTTTAAACACACTTTTGGAGAATAGATTCTTCTACTGGACTTGTTATCACAAGTTCAAGGGTTGCTAATCCTTCTGTGTTTCAGTGTCTCTTGACTCTTCTCAAGGTGAATCATTTCTTCAAGTGGTTTGCAAATACTTATTGTGAGTTCACCTTCAGCAGGAATTCCCCACTCCAATAAGTATCACAGCCATCTTAAATTGTAGAAGTGTTTCAATAGACCCACTTTCAATTGTTTCTGTAAAGTACTCAAGGGATTTCATCCATCTTTGATCAGTTTTTGTGTTAATTTTACGGCTTGAAGAAATCTTGCATAAAGTGTAAATTTAGATTCCACACTCATGTATAATGCAGGCCTCAGGCTTCAGTTTTCATGCAAGAATGTTTTTTCATTTAGTCGTCTAATAGAGAGAAGAAAGGCAATCTTTTTTTTCGCATATCTGGGATGATGGGCTGAGTATTTCAGGTTCCTCTTTTACCAAAAGAGAAGTATTTTCATATCCTGAATTTAGGCAGAGGTCTTAGCTCAAGTGTTCCCCATCTGCACTGTGTGGGCCTAAAGGCATACAGAGTCAGGCCTACATATCCATAAATTTTACATCCACGGATCTAACCAACCGCAAATTGAAAATATTCGAAGCCGGGCTCGGTGGCTCAGCCTGTAATCCCGCGCCTTTGGGAGGCTGAGGTGAGTGAATTGCCTGAGCCCGCGGGTTC
>NW_007252234.1:112456-143735 GCF_000164805.1 Carlito syrichta | reverse complement strand
CCAAAAAAAAAAAAAAAAAAAAAAAAAGAAAATATTCGAAAAAAGTAAAAATAAATGGTTGCATCTATACTGAACATTTACAGACTTTGTTTTCTTGTCATTATTCCCTAAATAATATGGCACAACAACTATTCACATAGCATTTACATTTTATTAAGTATAAAAAGTATACACGAGAACATGTGTAGGTTATATGCAAATTCTACACTATTTTATATAATGGACTTGAGCATCCATGGGATTTGGTATCCATAGATGCTCCTAGAATCAGCCCTCACAGATACTGAGGGAGGGCTATATTCTGCTATTATATAGGCATTAAAATCGCAGGCCCTGTTTTGGTTTTTTATTGTTGTGTATCGAACTACTCCAAAATTTATTGTCCTAAAACACAACCATGTTTTATCTTTCATGAGTCTGTAGGTTGACTGAGCTCAACTGGGCAATTCTGCTCAGTGGGGCTGCAGTCATTTGGAGGATTTACTGGAAATGAAACATTCAAGATGGCTCACTGTCAGAGGCAGCAGTAGATGATGGTTGTTGGCTAGGGAACTCAGCTGGGGCTTTTGTATAAGATGCGTCAGTACTCCTCTATCTGACCACTCAGTGAAGCTTGCTTGAGCTTCATACAGCATGGCAGCTGGATTCCAAGAGGGAACGTTTTAAGAGAGAAAGGTGCTAGCTGCAGATCTCTTAAGTCGTGACTTTGAATATTATAGAGTATCATGTGTCTCATTTTATTGGTCAAAGCAAGTAACAGGCCAGCTTAGTTACAAATGAAAATTCTACTTCTTGGTGGAAAAAGTGGCAAGGAATTTATGGCCGCCTTTAATCTATCTCAGACTCTATCCCCTTAGGGCCTATTCTGGTCAATTTCCCTCAAGCCCCTCTGAACTTCCACTCATAAAATTCCACTATGACTTTACACTCCTTCTTTGTTTCTGGCAGCTGAAGCTTAATCCTGTTTTTCTATTTGAGCTCAGCTGAGTAGTTAATTTTTTTAAATTTTAATTTAGTCCTCATTTCTGTGTTTTTAGCCTAAGGGTAGTCCTGTCAGCTATCCTGCCAGAACCCCATATTTCTTTTGTGTACTTCAAGGTTTAAAAAACTAAGGTGTATTTGTTCAACAAAGCCAACTTTCAGTTATTACATTTCAGAAACAACAAGATTTTCTTGCTATGCCAATGAGGAATTTCTGCCTCCGAGAAGAAAGATACATTTATACATGTGCCCCATGTCACCACAGGCATGCAATTTGTTTGATCTCTCTCTTTTTCCAGAACGCATTGCACCTAAGTTGTTCACTGAGCAATAGAAAGACTCTATCCAACGATGGCATATCAATTTATCTCTCATTATTAGAAACAATTATCAGAATTATGTCAAAAGCATCTCATTTGGGCCCAGTGGTTATCCAGAATCAGGAATCACTAGAGAAAATCAACACAGTGAGTTCTGTCTCACAGTTGTTGAGTGATAAAGCAATAAAAGGAAACAGATAATTCATCCTGTTTCTGTTCCTTTTCAAACTCTCATGTTCCTTTTAACTGCTAGGACTTCTTTAAAAGGGTCTTGGATATGGAGTATTGTTTTGGCGCTGCTGACAGAAGAAATCCACCCTCCTTTTAATTCCAGTGTTGTACACATGTCCATTTAGTGTGGCCCATTTCCTTTCTAAATGAAATGAAATTTGCATTTATTTAGCCCCTTACATACCACATAGGCTACTAAAAAACCCTGCACAGCAGAAACTATTCACAAGCTAAGAATTGAAGTTCCTGTAGCAGACATATTCATCTTCATAGTCTTAGACCACCTAATGCTACCTGTTCTGAGTGCAGAATGGGTTAGAAATAGGCAGGCAAGGAGATAAAACAATATGTACTTTTAAAAGTGAATTGCCTTTGGTGTACCTTTGCCTAGATTTGGCTGCCAAAATGGCCTCGTATAGGTTTGCCTAAACATTTTTGTCCTTTGGCATTGTTATTGCCTGTCTTATCAATGGTGTGGCTAAAGGTAAAGTTTTCTTCTTTTGTTGAATTAGATGAGAATCACAAAATAAGTGAAAGCAGAAAATGTAATAAAGGTAAAAAGAGATTACACTTAACCTCACACCATGCACATTTAACTTGAGACAGAACAAGGACATCAGTGTGAAAGAGAAGCCACCAAATCTTCTGGAGGAAAATATAGCAGAATATCTTCATAATCTTAGGATACACACAGACTTCTTAAGCAGGACATCAGAAGCATTAACTATTGAAAGGAGGTAAAGTCTGAAATGCAGAAGCCATTTAAATTTAAAAAGTAGATTTTTCTTGCCCCCCCCCCACACTGTCCTTGGATCTAGTAACTGTTGCTGATACTGAAGGGAACACAACAATCTTCACTGAGCCCCCTGACAAGCAGGAGACATACACAAAGGACTGCACATTCCTGGAAACGCCTCCACCAGACCTAGACAAGAAATGGGCTATTGAAACTTTCTAACACCCAGAAATGTATCTGTTCCCTTAGTCTCTAAGTGACAACTGCTTTCTTTCATGTCTTTGTATTAATTTTATGTATAATGTTTAATCAAGCCTTGCGAACTAGAACTCCCAGAATAAGCAAAAACTGTAACCAACTAAAAGGTATTCAGCCCAAATTGTTCAAGACATTTGTGCTTCTGGTCTTGATGTACTATTATTAGTTTACTGTGGCCAGCCTCTCACCCACCACCTGAAGTCATGAGATACTGGTGGCTGGTGATGTCAAGACACAAAACTTATGTGACTCTGTTATCTACATCAAAAAATGAAACTTTGGACATTTTCCCCAGCCTAAACTCCCCTTCAAGAGCCTTAAATATACTCAGCTCCCCAGCCTTTGAGGCCACACTTGCTTCAGAATGTTGGCCCCCTCTCCTGCCTTGGGAGTTGAATCTCTTCTTTCTCCCTCTCTCTAATTTACTTTCTAAATAAACTGTATTTTCTAATCTAACTTCTTTGCAATTCTTTGCATCTTTCATATGGCATCAGATCACACACCAGGCTCACTCACACCCCCAGCGGGTCTGACCTAACATTTCAGAGGCTCCACTGGGACTGTGCCCTAACAACTAGAAAAGAAAAGGTTGGTAAGTTAGACTTTACAAATGTTAAGAATTTCTTTTCATCAGAAAAGCAACATATAGAGTGTGAAAAGGCGTCTTTCACAATAAACACATCTGAGAAAGAAGTTATATTCAAAATTTCTAAATATTGTAAATCAATAAAACAGATACAGTTATTTTCCATGGGCAAAAAATTAATAAAATGTTTAGATTTGTTAAAAGAAGATAATCAAATGACCAATAAATACAAGTTAAGTCCTCAACACACTAGCAAGTTCCAGTCCAGAAGTGTAAGTCCAATTTGTTTTAAGTCTAACAAAGTTAGCCTAGGTATCCAACTAACACAATCGACTGTATAGTACTCTATGCACTTAAAAAATGCACACACTACAATTCTTTAAAGAAAGGTGCATGTAAGTCAATACAAAAAGAAAAAATAGTTAAAAAAATAAAAAACATGCATGTATTATAGCTGAATCTCTAATTGTTCAGTTAAACCCATCACATATTGATCACTTCTTTATTTAATGTGCAATATACGTGCATGACCTTCTGTACTAGGCCCTAAGTTCATGGTGACAAAGAAATTACCATTCTCATTCTGATGACCCACATAATATCTAGCAAAACTCCTTACATGTAATAACCATACACAATTGCCATGCTAAAGAGGTGCTCATGTATTTGGGAAGTGAGAGGGTCTCTGGACACATCCTTCACAAACATCGAGAGTCTCCTATACTTTCAATGATTTGACCAACTAGGAAAATCAAGTCTCAAATACCCAACAGTCTCAAATTTGCTGTCATATTGAATATGGAAAACTGCTCATACAGTGTATTTCTCTCATTCCCAGGAATTTAACTTTTCCTATTCAGAATTTTCTCGATGAGCTTTGTTTGAGTTGCAGTAAGTATGTCTAAAGAGAAACACATTCCAGATTGTGATCATATCTATAATGATAATGCTTGATTATACTTGATTTCATAGTTTTCATTTTAAATACTCTCCCCTTGCCCTAAATAAACATATAATAAAGAATAGAAAACCACAAATTCTCATTAAGATGAGGAAATTAAACAATGGTCTTTTAAACAGCCAAGTTATGCATCTCACATTCAGCCTATTAAATATAATTATAATTTTGCCCTTAAAATTACAAATTCCCTAGAAAATATGAGTTGCTAAAGAGTTGCCAAATATCAAATGATATTCGATGAATATCACTGGGTAAATTCAGTGTGAATAGTTTTCTTGAGACAATTTATTCCATGATGTTTGTTGACACATGTGGCCTTCAATAAGCTGCAAGGGCACCTTAATAATAAAATATAAATTCCATGAGGGCAAGGAGTTTTGTATGTTTTCCTTACTGCTGAATTATTTATGACTCCACAGTGCTTGACACAAAAAGGCACTCAATAATTACGTGTTAAACAAATGACAACTAGAAGGAGTTCCATTTTTTTTTTTGGTGATCAATCATAACATTAAACTTAAATACTTCTTTACCATTTTGTTTTTCCATTCCTTTAACAAGAGATGAAAATTAAGAGTTCTTCAATCTATTATCAAAATGATGATACAACCAACTTGGTCAACAGAATATCAAGCGCCATACTCATTTGGTTTGTTCATTCGCATAGTAAACAAAATAACTAGATTGGCTCTGTTACAGCCAATGTGGACTAGCCATATTTAGATATAAAATTTTCCTAGCCTCTCTGTGTATTACAGGACATTAACAATAAGATACTTTCTGTCTCTATTTTGGCTTTTGGCTGATATTTGACAATAATAAATATCGTGTTCCAAAGAGAATAAAAATGTCCAAATTGGCGCAAGAGAATTTGTGAGGAGAATTTCTTGGATGGAGCTGGCTGTGAGTCCCATCATCCTAAGGAAAGAGTGTGTAGGACCGCTGCCCTTTATCTTTAGTCAAAAAAAAAGAGGATGTGTTCTGAGTGTCGGAGGAACAAAATAGCTAGGCGTCCGACTCCCATATGAAAAACTTAAAAGTAGAAATGGGCTCTGGAGGTGAGAGCAAAGGACAGGTGGCTGAGTTGTTACTGGACTACTGAAGCAGAAAATGGATGAGTGTTTCCCATGGACAAGCTAGTAGACCTACTGCTATTCTAAATCCTACTGAGAGGTCAAACTGGAAAGAAGCTGGTACTTCAACAAACGGAATCTATGTAAAGTAGACCACTGAAGGGTCAGCTACTGAGAAGGAGCAGCCAGTTAGATACATGTCCACTCCACATTACAAGAAGCATCAAATATTCCCAGTGAGAACTCCTGAAGAGCTGTCCCAGGCAGACAGGTAAGAACTTTCCCACTCTCTTACCTCTCAAATTCCCTCCACTTTTTAGCCCCTGGTCCTGTCAGAACTGTGATTAATGGAGAAAGAATGCCTCGCTTCCCCCTCAAAGAAGGTCCAGTCAGGCAAAGGAAAGGTTTTAACCAAACTGGAAATTTCAAAGAACTATTAGGCTTTTCTTTCTCTAGCAGTGGACAGAAACATCATGGGACTGCCTGGGTTTTTGTCCAGATTCATAGGTGGCATTTTCCCCACTGAATAACTTGTAAAGCAACTGGAAGACAAAAATCAATGTGCTTTCTGGTTACGTCCCACAAGTTCAGTTTGTTAACATACTGTTTCCATTTAGAAAACACAAGCTCTATACAGTTTTTTTTTTTCTAGCCAAAAAAGCCTTAGAGAGCATACAGTTGTCACTTTACAGAAGAAAATTCCAAAACCTGGAGGTGTGGCTTCAAATGCCAAACATTTCCAGGTACTGAATTACCTTGGGCAAGGGCCTTAGTTTTTCTAGCTTCAGTATCATCATAAGTATAGCCAGAATGTTTTAAAAAGAAAGAAATGATGGCAAGATGTCTGCTTCCCAAGATTTTGGTATCTAATGATACAATATGTATAGAAGTGCTTTTATAATAGTAAAAGGATACACACGTTTACTTTTTTGTTATTATTGGTGGTGGCAGATTTAAAGTTAGGATCAAAGTCCTTTCACTTCATCACGCTGTTTTGCATATTTATGATGTATATCAACAAGGAGGTGAAACCGTTTAAAGATGGATATCTAAATGTAGCTGCTCCATTTAATTATCAAGTTGTTAGATTAATCTAGTTTATCTGGGAAGATGACCAATCCATTATTAGGTTTATATACATAAAATTGCGATTTGCCGTCAGTTAAAATGAAACTAACATTGAAGCTAACCTCTATTAGCAGAATACACAGCTATTGTAGGTCTCGGGTGTTGCCATAACTGTTATGACTCCAGAACATAACTTGGTTCATAAAATCTGACATCAAAATTTTAATTATATGGATAATTTGACATAGAGGTAGGATGAACATATTTTTAAATCCATTTATTTGCATTTTCTAACTTTTGATACTAAATTTTATATGTATGCTTTACATATACCTAAAATATATACATGTATAAATACATAAATTAAGAACCTCAAAAGTCCCCATTCTAGCACCATCATTCATTTTGTCATCAATCAATAATCATTATCCCAGCCCACTGAGTTGCTATCTAACTGTCTCTAGAGAAATTCCTAATTACCCTAAAAGGCAATTTTTTAAAGCATGTACCTTTGAAAGTTTCTCAAAAAAACACCACATAACTCATATTTAAACCTGCCAGTTTCTTGGGACAAAAAATGTAGAAACTATTAAAAATAGAGCATTAGTTCACCAAGATTCAAAGACTTTCCAAAACATGAGATTATAAACTTCAATTTCTAAAAAATAGTAATATATTTGTGGAACAGAAGGCAAATGAATTGGTAAAAGTATTAAAGGGAGAAAAAAAACATTTTCCTGGCAACATTTCATCCCTTGTTAGAATCTGGTAGAGCAGAACAGTCATTATGGACAAAAATTGCCAATAAATGTCACAAAGCCACAGTCTTTCTAAATTATCCCTAGCATTGGTTCTACCAAGTAGATAGCAAAAAATCTAAATTAAAATGCATGCACCTGGTAGATCCACTGTGAAGATAATCTAAAAAAAAAAAAGACGTGTCTTTTTGAACCCATTTTTGGAAACAAACTTTATGTTCTCTTATTGAAAAGGTTCAGAGCCGGGCTTGGTGGCTCACCCTGTAATCCCGCGCCTTTGGGAGGCTGAGGTGAGTGGATTGCCTGAGGCTGCGGGTTTGAGACCCGCCTGGGCGGCGAGAACTCATCTCTACAATAAATCAAAAAAATCAGCCGGGCGTGGTAGCACATGCCTGTAATTCCGGCTACTTGAAAGGCTGAGGCGGAAGGATCACCGGAGCCCAGCAGTTCGAGTGGAGCGGCCACTGCACTCCAGGCTGGGCGACAGAGTGAGACTCCAACTCAAAAAAAAAAAAAAAAAGAAAAGGTTCAGAGAAACTTCCTTTTAATTATATTCTGGAGACGAAAAAGAATCCACCACATTTCCATCTACATAGTATCAAAATGAATCAACAAGATGATTTTGCATAGTGATGACATATGGAACAGAAAAAATTAAGTATGTTTTTGAGAGGAAATTTTAATCATCAAAGAAACAAGGAAAGTGAAACAAAATCTGCCACCAAGTATACAGGTAGAAGAAAGAATTGTTGAAAGAAATAAAACTCTATAGTTTTCTTTTTTTTTTTTTTTTGAGTTGGAGTCTCACTCTGTCGCCCAGACTGGAGTGCAGTGGCGGCTCCCGGCCACCACAGCCTCGACCTGCTGGGCTCAGGTGATCCTTCCGCCTCAGCCTTCCGAGTAGCTGGAACGACAGGCGCGCGCTACCACGCCTGGCTGATTTTTTTTATTTATTGTAGAGATGAGGTCTCGCTGCCCAGGCGGATCTTGAACCCGCAGGCTCAGGCAATCCACTCACCTCAGCCTCCCAAAGGCGCGCGGGATTACAGGCTGAGCCACCGAGCCCGGCTTAGTTTTCTAACCCAAATAATTTATCTAGGGTTCACAAAGCATATGGCTTGGTGACAGAATTACATTTGTGGGTCTTTTTTTTTCTATGTCTGGTGCAGAAAATATTTCTCTGAATTATAAAGTAATGGAAAAAAACTTGCAACCAGTTATATGTGTGTACGTGCATGAACAGAAATAGAAATAAAGATGGATAACTATGAAGATGGAGCTGGAGATCGAGATAGAGATATATACTTTGTCACTATAATGCCAATTTGTTTAAACTCAGTGAAGTTCGGAGTTGTGTCTTGGTGATTTTTAGTTCTCCTCAAATTACTCTCCCCCTCAGTCAGCACTTAAACACAATTCTTCAGGCATTCTGTAAATATTTGTAGAATAAGCTTCATATTAGATTGCTAGATAACTACTTGCCTGAAGAGGACTTTGACACACTGCTCAAAAGTAATACTTGGAGCAGCAGAGATGAAGCATCAGTTTAAACAAGTCTCTCCAGGGTTCTAGTTTGAGAGCCCTAAGCCATGAATATCCAGCTGGTTCAGATAAGGTGCAGGTGTCTGGAGGGCTTTGATTTGGCTTACCAGGGCTCCTCACATAAAAGGACCAAGTCGCTGACAAAAGAACCATCCCAAGGAAACAAAACTGAGCTGGGCAAAGTTCCACCCAAGGCAAATGGCTCTATGTGAAAGGAGAGGATGCAATTTGAGGGTATGCTAAGGTCTGATTGATGGGCAATATATGGCACAGTGGTTAACATCCAGAGCTTTAGACGTAAATTTCAAGACTGCAAGAAGTGGTTCTGTGACACTGAGCAGATTCTTTAACCTCTCTAAGCCTCAGTTTCTTTGATTGTAAAATTGGGTCATGGCTAGTATGAAATTTCAGAGTTGTAAGAATTACAAAAGAGTGGCTTCTGATTTCTAACAAGTTGACAAACCACCTCCTACAAAAGTAAGAAAAAACCATGAACAGAAGGAGTAAAATTAAGAAAACCTTAAGATGCCTTGAGGGCTGTGGGCAAGTCTGTCATAAATGAGTGAAGAACTAAGAAGGCAGCTTCCTGGGGTGGAAGGTAGCAGCCACAGCAATGAAAAGTAGGTTGAAGGACAGCTTTAACTTTCTTCTAATTTTTTTCCTTCACATTACCTTGAAGCTATCATCGCCTGTTCCACTACTAAGGAAACCCAGGCTGCTGAGAATCTGATAGAGAGATGTCTAGACAGCAAAAAGTCCTTCTGTGGTGAACAGCTAATGAAAACAGATGAAAAGAGGGGAAAAAAGTAACTCTTCAGTGGAGAAACCTGGCAGACACATTCTTAACCAAGTGTTCAAGGTTAACTTGAACAGTAATAAGTCACAACAGTATCATGTGTCTCTGATACGACAGAATGAGAAGAGAAATGTATCTTTATGGTATATTTTCCACAAACCCATAATCCCACTATAATTCAGAGAAAACAGAAAATATAAATTGAGAAACATTCTACTAAATATCTGACCCCTGCTCTTTAAAACTGTCAAAATCATGAAAAACAAGGAAATTTGAATAAACTCTCACAGGTGAGAGGATATGACAAATAAATGCCATGTGGCATCCTAGAATGGGTAGCATAACAGAAAAAAGACATTAGTGGATAAGTTGGGGAAGTATGAATAAATCCTATGGTTTATTTAATAGTATTGAACCAATGTTAATTTCTTATATTTTAACAAATGTACCATGGTTATGTAAGATGATAACATTGGGAAAGCTGGGTGAAGGTGAAGGGTATATGGAAACCATTTGTATTATCTATGCAACTTCTCTGTAAATCTGAAATTATTTCAAACAAAAAAAAAATTTAACTGAAACAGGTTCAAGTGAGTCTGTTAACCGTGGCATTCAATCCTCCACCCCCAGGCTGTACAAAACCTCAGAGCTAGTAGAGAATTCTTCATTCCTGTGCTCCTTCTTTCTAAGAGTTTGCTGTTGAATTTCTAACAAAAGGAGCTGCCTAATGGAGAAGCAGCATATGTGGTTTAACAAAAGCGATTTGTGAAATTGTTTCTAGTAATAACAGACTAGGTTGTTTTGAACCCACACTCCCACTGAGGACAACTAAAATACTTGTCTTCTTGGAGTTGTCAGAGAGCTACCAAAGAAGTGAAGAATAACAAGTCCAAGGATCGATAAAGAAGAAAAACTCAGAGAAAGAAGCCTGACATTGGGGGCTTCATTTCTGCTCAGGACAATTTTCAATTCAAAACGTAGGGCTGAAAGTCTGAGAAACTAAGGAGAGATTTTTAAAGATCTCCAGGTATTAATTTTTTACTTGCATTTGCTCTATAGCATTTTTACTATGATGACAAATATTGGAGTTCAAGGCATGCCAAAGAAAGGGGATTGTGATAAACAGCAGAATTGTTCGCTTGTGACAACAGAAGGCTACATTCTGAGTATAGCTAAACTAGAAATAAATCAATCTTCATCAATATAGATGCCCATTTTCAATAACTGCAATCCCAGGCTTAGCTGCCTGACAGAAGCAAATGTAAATCCCCCTTGGAAGAAAATAACATCATCCAAAACCATAAATTATCTCTTCAGTTTTTCATAGACAATGACTAACCCTTGATTTAAAATAGCCAGTTTTATGAGAAGACCAGATAAGAATGAAAATGAAGAGAAAACATATACTAGAAATAGACCTACAGGAAATGCAGATTATAAAGTTGCCAGACATGAACTTTAAAGAACCATAATTAATATTTCAATGTATTGAATGGTAATATTGAGACTTTTAGCAAAGAACTTGAAAATATTTGTAAATGTAAATTCTAGAGCTAGGAAATACAATATCCAAAATATAAGGAAGATAAAATGAGTTATTGGAAGATAAGTCAGAAGCAATTATCCAGGTTAAAATAAGGAGAGACTTAAGATTTGAAATTAGTTTTTAATGTTAAAAACATATGAGATAAGGCAAAAAGTTCTAAAATATACAAACTGGAGTCCCTGAAGGAGAAGAGAAAAAAACAGAATGAAAGAAATACCTGAAATTATGTTACTTGATATTTTTTTCAAAACTCATGAAAGATGCCAAGCTATAGATTCAAGAAAAACCACTAACTTCAAGCAAGAATATATTAAAAAACTAAGACCCAAGAACATCATAGTAAAGATGCTATAGAGCAAATGCAAGTAAAACATTCTAAAATCAGAGGGATAGCAAAAAGAAAGGCACAATTCCATGAGCCTTCAGAGAAAAATAATTGTTCAATGTCAAATGAACATAAATCAGATTTACTTCAAACTGCTCAGCAACTACATTGGGGGCAAGAACATAATGGATTAATAATTGTGTTCCATATTGAAGGTAAAAACACTTCAACCTAAAATTGTGTCTCTTAACAACAACAGCAAAAATACCTAGACAGTTGCTGTGAGAGATATGGAAAGTAAGGGCGACCAAATAACATAATTATGTAAAAATAAAGAAAAAAAAAGAAATACATTCACAACCAATAATTAAAATTCTAAAGAATACTAACGCAGTTTATGTGGGTATGGTTAAGCACTTCAATGAAAAGACAAAGGCTCTGAGATTTAATTATAACACATACATTGCGTTAACAGAATGATTTCTACAAAAGGCACACCTAAAACAAAAACAAAGTTAGAAGTCATATATCAAAGACTGGGAAAGACAATGTAAGAAAAATATATATAAGCTCATTTTAATATGTATGAACATGTCCCAAAAGTGTTAAGTAAAATATTAGCCAACAAAATCCAACAGTGTACTACAAAATACATCAGATTAAGTAGAAATTCATGACTCCAGGAATAAAAAATGATTCAACATCAGGAAAGAAATTATATTAATGAAATTTACCACATTAATAATCTCAAGGACAAAATATTATTTTTCCCTACAAATGCAGAAAAAAATTGAAAAAAAGTCAGTATCTATTTATGATTTGTAAGATTTAGTAAATTAAAAAATAGTGCCATGAGTGCTAGAGATCTTGGTCAATGCTCTAAGGCAAGAAGAGAATATAAAGTTTGTAGATTTTAAGGTAATGGATAAAACAGTATCGTTTACAGAAAGTATAAATGAAGTATACTGAAAAAATTAACAGAATTAAATGATATATCATTAGATTAACAATGAAGTCTCAGTAAGTTTGCTAACTCAAGATCAACTTAGAAAAATCCATAACATTTTCCTATTACGGCAATAACCAACTAGAAGATACAATAAAAATAATATACCTTCATAATGGCACAGTCAGGTTTTTGGTTTTGTCTTCGGATGGAAATAATCAATTCAAGAGTAAAATCTAACAGTCTGCATATTTAGATGTTCACATTTTAAAATTCACTCTGCATGGACTTTTTGTAATTTTGCTTAGCTATTTGGCAACCTTTAAGCAACTGAGGCCTTTTTAATGTGCCTTCCAAATAAACAAGGAATATAAGGAAAATGAGTTACCTCTTAATATTTCCCTGCATTTTTTCCTCCATAAATGAATAAAATTGTGTCCCATTTGATTTGAAACGCAGCAGAGCTAAATACAATATATTACTGTAATCACACAGACCCAAGGGCAAAAACAGAGCAGCAAACTACACCTAGGGGAGTCTGAGAAGGCACTTGTTTCTATAAACCCAGTGATTTTTCTCCCTGCCGAGAGAGAGAATACTGCCTAAGAGACAACTCTGAGAATCAATCTGCTAAATGCCCAAAAATCGTTGAAAGCCTCTTTCCTCAGTAATTTTTTATCCAAATTTTGTAGATAGAATCAATTTTATTGAGACTATTCCTAATACTCAAACATTCACAGTAAGAGAGTACTCTAAGCTACATTCCCTCCCCCAACACCCTCACAATCATCACCACTTACCCACTGAGTTGAACGCACCCTACAGACTCCACAAGAAGGTTTCACTTGGGACTTACTATTAAATTATAGACCCAATGAACCTATAAGTGATATCCTCCTATACTTTTCCACATATGGTGGGTTAAAGAATATGATGAAAATTTAACTGTGTATAGTCAGCTCTAAGCATAAAAATTGCTCTAAAAGTAAAATTGCCTTATCTGATACCAGAAAAAAGTTTTCTGGTAACATTTTTTTAAAAAGCTATAAAGCATTCTCACTCTTCAAAGAAAGCTCTGAAAATTGATGTTTGAAAGGATAGAAAAAGTTGGAAAGATGACAATCATGTATGTGACATTATTTTTGATTCTCTTCAAATTCAAACATAAAAAAGAATCATTAGAGAATTAAATTAAAAACTCATAGATGACCGGGCACAGTGGCTCACACCTGTAATCCCAGCACTTTGGAAGGCCGAGGCAGGAGGATCACTTGAGCTCAGGAGTTTGAGACCAGCCTGGACAACATAGTGAGAACTCATCTCTCCAAACAAACAAACAAAATAGCAAGGAGTGCTAGCCCATGCCTGTAGTACCAGCAACTTGGGCGGCTGAGGCAGAAGGGTTACTTTAATCCAGGACATCGAGGCTGTGGTGAGCTGTGATAGTGCCACTGTACTCCAGCCTGGGTGACAGAGTGACACTACGACTCAAAAAAAGAAAAAACCTCATAGACAATATTTTCAAGCAAACTAGCTGATAAGATACTCTTTGGAATCCAAAAATACAAGTGGACAAGGAAAAATCACCAAAAACCTCAAGATCTGCATGATAATAGCTTCTCTGTGGGAGAAAACAGAAAGAGATATGAATGTCTGAAGGATCAGAGAACAGGAGAATGCCAAACTAGCTAAGGTGTTTCCATGAAAGCAGAACAAATCCATTTGAGGACATCCGCTCAAACTGCAGGGGGCTGCCCACCCCAGCAGGAAACGAGGGCAAGGATCACAAACAAGAATGCCTACAGGGACTGGAGCAGCTAAGGCCCTATGGACTTTCAAACTTGCTTGGCCAATGCTCTGTTCAAGGATAAGGTTTCACAGTTTAGAAAACACGCGAGGGGTAGAATCAACGTTGAGCAGGAGAGGGGCAACAAAGATCCAGGAAAATGAGTCTAGATAAAAGACGGAAAAGGGACAGAACCAAGAAACTGCGAAAAGCAGACTACCATAGTTTTGAACACTATGATACACAAAAGAATTCTGTGAAACTAGAAAAGCTATACTGAATTCCACCTTCTGCTCAAAAACCAGGACAGTTCATTTCATATAAAGTTAAGAAACCAAAAATTATCAGGTCCAAATGACTTTTAAAAAAAAAAAGAGTAAGGAGCAGAATAACATTCTTACTGAAAATGCAATCATTAGAAAGACATGCCCACAGATCAGGTCAAAACCTTTTCAAAATGTGCTTAAAGGCATTAAGTAAAAGATAAAACACATGAAAAGATCACAGTTAGCAAAACAAAAGTGTGATTAAACTCAATGAAGAATTAAAAATAAAAGAAAACTTTATTTCAAAACTAAAAACTAAACCAGAAGAAAATCAAGATTGAACAAATGCAACATACAATGATTTCAATGAAATAAGAGAGTAAACAGGAATAAATTTTTTAACAAAAATGAATCAGGACATAAAAAGGATTTGAGAGAAAGTGTCAGATATTGAAGACAGGCAAAGAAAATTCAACATATAAATAACAGAAATTCTTGAGAAAGAAAGTTAAGCAAAGAAAGAACTACTATAAACTATCATTCAAGAAAACATTACTATAATTTTTTAAAGATTTGAAATTATGGGAGCATATTGACCTAGGTTGACCTACTTCAAGATATATTTTAAGACCATTACTATACTTTAAATAATTTTAAAAAATCCTTTGGTCAGGTAGTCAAAAGTGCCTGCGAATTATAATGAACAAATTTACGTATTATCATATTTTCAACATCAATGCTTTAAGCCAGAAGAAAAAAGAACAGCATATTTAAGATTCTCAAGAAAAGAGAATGTGAGACAAGGATTTTATATTCAGCATAATTGACATTCCAGCATAAAGGACAAAAATTATTGTGAACATACAAGAATAGGGAATGTTGTTTCCATAAGAAATCCACTAGACAATAAACCTCAAACAACCAAAATAACTATTAAGACATTGACATAAGGACTGCTGGCAAGCCTTAAACATATACATAGTCACTTTTAGAATGAAGAAAGAATGAGGGGAGAGAGCGGTGTGTGTAACACTGTATGCTCAGATAATATGCATATAGCTCTAGTATTAAAAATGGAAAAGGAGCAGGTATGGTGAGTTATGCCTGTAATCCTAGCACCTTGGAAGTTGAGAAAGAGAATTGCTTGATCCCAGGAGTTCAAGACCAGCCTAGGCAACATGGCGAGATGTCACCTCTGCAAGAAATTTTAAAATTAGCCAAGAGTGGTGGTACACACACGTAGTCCCAGCTACTCGGGAGCCAGAGGAGGGAAGATCACCTGAGCCAAGGAGTTTGGGGCTATAGCGAACCTATGATGTACCACCGCACTCCAGCCTGGACAACAAAGCAAGACCTCATAAATAAATAAATAAGGAAGGAAGGGAGGGAGGGAGGGAGGGAGGAAGGAAGGGAGGGAGGAAGAGGGGGGAGCAAAGGGAAAAACATAGATAAAACCTGTTTAACTGTTGTGACAATTATGCTGGTGATTTGAGTATCAGTTTTGTTATTGAATCTCTTGTGTGTGAATGTAAAGAAAATAAACAATTATAGAACATTCTATTCTATAATTCCTCATGTCCTTGAGGACCAGGTTTCCTGTATAGGAGAAAGGAGCCAAGATGTAATACAGGACAGGTTAAGCAAAACAAAACAAAAACACTGTATTGCTGAATTTGAAATGGTTTCAGTAAACCTTAAGGCATTTTATCTTAAAAAACCAAACAAACAAAAAAACCCTGCATAGATGCATATATGTCTTAGCTCTGTCCACTGCAGAGGCTTAGAAACAATAGCCAACTCAGCAGTAATGGTACCCAGATTTGATCCTAAAACATCATTTCCCATTATAAGAAACTAGGGCCATTTGAAGAAGTAGATGATTCCTGGTCTGAAGTTAGAAATGAATACAATGTTCTGAGGCCATCTATCCAAGACTACAAGGGTCAAGCCAAAAGAACTCAAGCTAACCTGAGAAGTCTCCCACTGGCCAAAGGTGGGACAATTTCAGTTTCAAAAGAATGATAATTGCAATTAATTGAAAGACACCAAATATGTTGAAAATCCATGGTCATGTAATTTTTTTTTTTAAATGTAACCTGTCACCTTTGAATGATGAGTTGATAGTGAACCAGTTCATTGTTTTGAAATGAATTTAATTCATTCCCTTGTAAATTAAGGGAATCGAGCATTTATCCAACATTTTTTTGTGTGAACTGTACCACTGGGTAACCAGATGTTAAGTACTTCTTTGTAAAAATATTAAAATTAATAAACGAAAATAAAAAATTGGAATAGCACCATTTTGCAAACCCCTTGGAATTAATGGATTCAGCCATTGAGAAACAAGTTTGCTTTGTTTTGTTTTTATAAATTTTTTTTTTTTTTTTTTTTTTAGTTGGAGTCTCACTCGGTCACCCAGACTGGAGTGCAGTGGCCGCTCCCGGCCACCACAGCCTCGCCTGCTGGGGTCCAGCAATCCTTCCAGCTCAGCCTTCCGAGTAGCCGGAATTACAGGCATGCGCTACCACGCCCGGCTGATTTTTTGATTTATTGTAGAGATGAGGTCTCGCTGCCCAGGCGGGTCTCGAACCCGCGGGCTCAGGCAATTCACTCACCTCAGCCTCCCAAAGGCACGGGATTACAGGCTGAGCCACGGAGCCCGGCTTTTATAAACTTTTTATTTTAAATATGTGGGGTACAATTCAGGGTTAGGTATACAAATGTTCGTTCTGCAGGTACCCTTATTGATGAGGTGTGCTCCCCTCCCCTGGCAGTTTCCCACTACTGCCAATCCCTTTCTTACAGCGTTATGATAACTGTTCAAGATCTGCTTTTGAGTGAGAACATGTAATACTCGATTCTTTGTTTCTGTGATAGATCATTCAGTATTATAGCCTCTAAGTTCATCCAAGTTGCTGTGAAGTTCACAATTTTGCTCTTCTTTATGGCTGCATAATATTCCATCATGCATATGTACCACTTTTTAAAAATCCAGTCCTCTTTTGATGGGCAGCACAATTGGTTCCATGTTTTTGCTATTGTAAATAATACAATAAACGTGTGTGCAAGGATCTTTTTCACACAGTGATTTGCGTTCCTCCAGGTATATTCCCAGTAGGGGGATTGCAGGGTCATATGGAAGGTTGATTTTTAAGTCTTTTAAGAGTCATTGCATTGTTTTCCACAGAGGCTGTACTAGTTTACACACCCACCAACAGTGTAGAAGTGTTCCCTTTTCACCGCATCCTCTCCAGCATCTGTTGTTTTTTGAGTTATTGATGACGGTCATCCTGACTGGAGTTAGATGGTATCTCAGTGTGGTTTTAATTTGCATTTCTTTGATGACTAGTGAGGCTGAGCAGTTTTTCATGTATCTGTTGGCTGCTCGTATTTCTTCTTTTGAGAAGTGTCTATTCATATCTTTTGCCCACTTTGTAGTGGGGCTGTTTGTTTTTTTCCTTTCAGTGCGTTTGAGTTCCTTGTAGATCCTAGATGCTATGCCTTTGATATACAGTTGGCAATATACAGTTGGCAAATATTTTTTCCCAGTCTGTAGGCTATCTCCCTGCTCTCTTGATGGTTCCTTTGGCTTTGCAGAAGCTTGTTAATTGGATGAGGTCCCACTTGTCTATCTTATCTCTTATGGCATGGGCACTTGGGGTTTTGATCAGGAATTGGTTGCCATTTCCAATTTCCATATAGGTATCTTCTGCATTTTCTAAGGTTCTTATAGTATGAGGTTTTACATTTAGGTCTTTGATTCATTTAGAGTGGATTTTTGTGTATGGTGAGAGGTAGGGGTCCTGTTTTAATCTTCTGCATGTAGTCATCCAGTTTTTCCAGCACCATTTACTGAATAGGTTCTCCTCTCCCCAGAGGTTGATGGTGGAGGCTTTGTGGAAGATGAGTTGGTTGAGAAATTGAGGTTTTGCTTCTGGAAACTCTATCCTATTCCATTGGTCTATATGCCTGTTCTTGTACCAATACCTGACTGTTTTGATTATTGTAGCTTTATAATAAAGCTTAAAACCTGGTGCCTCTCGCTTTGTTTGTTTGTTTTTTTGCTGAGGGTTTTTTTGGCCATTCGTGGTCATTTATGTTTCCATATGAATTCCTGTATTATCATTACCAGGTCTGAGAAGAATGCTGCTGGTAATTTAGTGGGTATTGCGTTAAATCTGTAGATTGCCTTGGGTAGGATGGACATCTTAACAATGTTGATTCTTCCAATCAATGAGCATGAAATATTTTTCTATTTGTTTGTGTCATATTTGATTTCTTTGAGCAATGTTAATAGTTAACATCACAAAACACAGACAACTTATGTGCCTCCTGAAGAAAGAACACATCATTACCCCTGGTTTTGTCAAAGAGATGCCACCCTAAATCTGATCAAACCTCTGAATTTAACTGCCAATTTGCAGGAAATATAGTGAACAGAGAAACATATTGACCTGTGCCACAAGTATGCCATCAGCAAAACCCATAATAGGTGAAATTCTATAGGCTAAAAAGATAAATTGTAGGAAAAGAAGGGGATTGTATAAGCAAAAAGATTTAAAAGACATCAATTTTTAATTTATTCTTTATTTTTTTAAGAGATGAGGTGTTACTATGCTGTCCAGGCTGGACTTTAACTCCTGCACTCAAGTGATTTACCCTCCTCAGTCTCTAGAGTAGCTAGGACTACAGTCACACACCACAGTCCCAGGCAATTATTTTTAAATGGAGCACACTAAGTTATAGTTTCTATACATGCCAACATGGATAATGAAACTATAAAGAAATTCAAAAAAGTGATTAGTATAAAAAGTAAGAACAGTGGTTGTTTCTAAAGGGAGAGAAGGGTTGAGAATAAATTTCAAGGAATGCCTGGCAAAGTTCCATTTCTTGACCTGGCTAGTCAAAGCGGACCCTGAACAATTATCATAATACTATAAGAAAGGGATTGGCAGTAGTGGGAAATTGCCAGAGGAGGGAGCAGGGGGACACACTTCATCAATAAGGGTTCCTGAGCTCAAACCAGGTGATGTGAGGACCAAAGTGAGGCCCAAACTTTGTATAATGACCATTTGTATACTTGACCCTGAATTGTACCCCACATCTTTAAAATAAAAATTAAAAATTTAGCCTGGCTCGGTGGCTCAACCTGTAATCTCGCGCCTTGGGAGGCTGAGGTGAGTGGATTGCCTGAGCCTGCGGGTTAGAGACCCGCCTGGGCAGGCGAGACCTCATCTCTACAATAAATCAAAAAATCAGCCGGGCGTGGTAGCGCATGCCGGTAATTCCGGCTACTCGGAAGTCTGAGGCGGAAGGATTGCTGGAGCCCAACAGGCGAGGCTGCGGTGGCCGGGAGCGGCCACTGCACTCCAGTCTGGGTGACAGAGTGACACTCCAACTCAAAAAAAAAAATTTTTTTTAATTTAAATAAATAAAAGCAAAGAAAGGTGTTTACCTTAAGATAATGCACTAAGTACATTTGCTTGTGTGATTTTATGTATATGCATTTTATTTCACAATAAAATTTCTGTTACCATCAATTTTAGCATATTTTTGTTGTATGTTTTCTCACCTACCCCTACTCGCACCCATACTTACATGTACATCACTAGAGACGTCCACCAGTGACAGAAAGTCTTTTTCAACTTCTGCATAGTAGAGTAGTCAAAACCTCAGGGTGGGATTATAGGTTACTATACATGGAATTTTGACCATTTTTCCTTATGATATGAGATCCAAAACATTTCCAGTGCAGAAAGGTAGGAGTTAGGCTTAATAGAAATTTTGAAAACAATGGCATAAGGTTTCAGAATAGTGGGAATTGAAAGGCATTACTTTGTGAATTTTCCTGACAGACTTTGGATTCATAACAGCAGTACATGTGACATTTTCCCTGGGTTTTTTTGAGACCAGACTGTGGGAACATTTTCCATTTTGCTTTTGCCTTTACCTGGACTGAATCTGATTTTTCTGCTTTTGGTGAAAATGACAATAAAATCTGAAAAGCCTGTCTATCTTGAAGACAAGTCTAGACAAGTGATTAAGTTAAATGCCTCAAACACTTCACAATAGTAATATAAGGTGACATGCTAGAGAGGCATAAAGAATAATCCCATTATATTTACATGCGGATATTGCCCTTGGGGCTGGCCTAATTAATCCCGTTAATCACCGTGGCCCTTTCAGTGCTAAGCTGGTGAAAAGCTAAACCTAATTAATACTTTCTATGGCCAAGCAGAGTTCCGGCTGTACCAGTGCCTGAGCTCACATCTGTCACGGTAATACTGCAGGGTTATTTTTCCTTTTCTTCCATAATATCTGCTCAACTCTCCCCTTCCCAGGTTATAAGCATATAAGCAACTTGAGAACAAAGACTGTGTGTCATTTATCTTCATAGTCTACTTACACTTAGCACATGGAATTGCACAAAAAAGAGACAAGGTGTTAGTTATTCAATCTCTTTGTTACAGAAAAAAAAATCCTGCAGGAGAAGTATGCAAGTAAATAACAAGAAAATCTGCTTATCTTGCTTTTCTTCATTTTTAAAATCAAGATAACATTTACATGTGGTGTAATGCACAGATTTTAGGACTCTAGTTTGATGAGTTTTGATAAATGCATACAGCTATAGAATATGAACACTTATCAGGATATAGACTATTAGCATGACCCCAGAACATTCTCTGATGCCCTTTTCAATCAATCAGCATGGGCCCCCATAAGAAACCTCTGTTGTGATTAATATTATCATAGATTATGTAAGCTTATTCTGATATAAATAGAATAATACAATATGTTAACTTTTGAATAATACAATATGTTAACTTTTGAATCTCCTGTCATACAACATGATAGTTTTGATATTCATGTATGTTGTTGTATGTATCAGTTATTCATTTCTCTATATAGCTGATTAGTAGTCTAGTGTATGAATATAGCAATTTTTTATCCCGTTTCTTGTTGATAAGTCTTTGATTGTTTCCCAGTTTATGGCTCTAATAAATAAAGCTGCTATGAAATTATTGAACAAATTATTTTGTGAACACGTTTTTATTTCTTTTGAGTAAAAACCTGAAAATGAGATTATTGGGTCACAGGGCAGGTATATATTTTACTTTATAGGAAGCTGCCAAATAGTTTTGTAAAGTCATCATATAATATCATTTTACACTTCCATAGAACCATATCCAAGTTCCAGTTGCACAACATTCTCTTTGAATTTTAGTGGTAGTGTCTCAGTGTAGATGTCATTTGTATTTTTTCTGATAACTAAATATGTATGCACGTTTCCACATTGAAATGTCTGTTAACAAACCAACCGTGGTGCTCAATTCCCCCTCTCATCCCTCCTCTGTGTGACTTACCCCAACCTTCCAATAAGCAGTTAACCACATCCTGCTTGGTGGAAAGCCTGGATAAGCTGTTCTATAACTGCTTGAGGTTAACTATTCTGTGATTTTTACTGTTCTGTTAACTGTTCTGTAAACGAACAGCCCAGATCAACTGTTGTGTAACTGCTCAAGATGAACTGTTCTGTAATTGTTACTCTTCTGTTAACTGTTCTGTAACCAAAATTTCCTGCTTGCACCTCATTCGACTCTGATGAAATTGCGGTTTTGGCCTTTGTAAACCCCTTGCTTGCTCCATTCTGGGTCAAGAGTTTCTTTCTGGCATGAGCCTACTCTTGACCACTGGTGATAAAGGACTCAATATTTGACTCTCAATGTGTTGGCAACTCCTTACTCATGGTGCAGCTACAACATTTAGAGGTCCCAGCAAGATCACCAAGCTTGGGAAGCAGCCTCACTCTGGCTCTCTCCGGCTTGGTGAAGAAGTTATAGGGGAGGTGCCCTCTGAGACATTATAGGGCCCCATAACCTCTCACCCAGCCCAGAGGGAATTGGAATGACCGCTGGCTTCCCATCACCTCAAAAATACCTGAGTCTGTCTGCATTACCCTAGGAGGTAAGAATCTATTCTGTTTGTGGTCATAATTCTATTAAAGGGAGTCATGGCCTGACGAGGCTGTCCCTTGGACACTATTCATTAGGCCAAGACATTGGCTGACTAGGTCTCGGTTCAGTTTCTGATTTCAGTTTTGGTTTTTTCACTGGTCTGACAATATGGGGTCACAGGCTTCTCAACCCTCCAGTCCACTGGACTGTATGATAAAGAATTTTTCTGCTGGATTAGTGAGGACTATGGTTTCCACCTCTCGAAAGGCAGGCTCTGTAAAATTGACTGACCTTCGTTTAATGTTGGATGGACCTCCACTGGGTCTCTGGACATTCGCATCACTCAGTGTGTCTGGAAGGTTGTCACAGGGACTGCTCACCCTGACCAATTTCCCTATATCAACCAATGATTGAATTTAATCCAAAACCCCCTCCATGGCTGAAGGAATGTTCTCTTAAAACTCAGGACCCTTCCCATATACTTGCCTCCAAGTCTCTTTGTCCTCTCCCATCATGTTCATCTGCTCCACTGTCTTCCCCTGGTTTGGCCCCTTCTAAGTCTACCCCTAAACTCTATCATTTCCTGCCTCCCCCTACTGATGACACTCTGGAAGACCCGGTCATCTCTCATTCTCATTCCGACTCAGGCCCTCACCTTTCTCCTCCCTACAATCCGACTTCCTCACCCACCATCACTCCTTCTACCTCTCCCCTTCCCTCCCCACCTCCTGCCTCTTGCCTCTGGTCAGACAAAACCAGCCCCTCTTCTTCCCCTCTGGGAAGACCCCCTTCCGCAGGGGATGGTCCAGGATGAACAGCCCTTCTGGGTGTACGTTCCCTTTCTACCTCTGATTTATACAATTGGAAAGCGCAAAATCCATCATTTTTGGAGAAACCTCGGGTTTTAACCTTCCTGGTAGAATCAATCATGAGCATTCATTGTCCCACTTAGGATGATGCCAGCAGCTCCTTTTAACACTATTTACCTCTGAGAAGTGAGAGCGCATTAGAGCTGAAGCCAGAAAGTCTGTCCTAGCCTCAACCACTGGCGCAGGGGAAGAAAGTCAAGAAATTTTAAATGAAATTTTTCCCTTTTGTCATCCTGAGTGGGACTCCAATACCCCAGTCCAGGGCATTAGATACCTATCACTGGACTCTATTAGCTGGTTTGAGGGGAGTGGTCTGGAAACCTATCAATATTTCAAAAGCTACTGAGATTCTTCAGAGTCCCAAGAAGTCACCAGGGGAATTTCTTGAGCATCTTCAAGAAGTGTTCTGAATCTGTACCCCATTTGACCGCTTGGCACCCAAAGATGCTCTGGCTATCAATTTGGCTTTTGTGGCTCAGGCAGCCCCCAACATCCAAAAAAAAATTACAAAAGCTTGAGGGCTTCGCAGAAATGAATCTCTTCCAGCTGCTCATAGTAGCCCAAAAGGTTTTTAATAACTGTGGTGCTGAAAAACAAAAACAGGCGATGAAGGAGACAGATAAAACGGCCAAACATCAGGCAAAAATATTGGTAACTGCCCTCCAAGCCTCCTGCACTGACTCAAGACCACCATGCCAGAAAAAAGGGGAGAGTAGAAAAGAACAAAAGGGGACTGGACTTTCCCCACTGGCTAAGAATCAATGTGCATACTGCAAAGAATTTAGTCATTAGAAAAAGGATTGTCCCCATCGCCCAAATGCAGACAACCCTAAGCCAGTCCTGGTTTTGCCCACTGCTGAGGAGACTGAAAATGACTGACTGAAGAGGCCAGGGGTCTTTTTCCTTAGACCCCCAAGAGCCCATGGTAACTGCAGCTATTGGGGACCACCTGGTCCAACTCTTAGTGGATACTGGGGTGGAGCTTTCAGTCCTAAAATCACCATTAGGACCCATGTCCAGTAAGCAAATTTCTGTTCAAGGGGCAACGGGCACAATTACAAACTGCAAGTTCACTTTCAATCAAATGGTTGATTTGGGTCAGAAACAGGTTACCCCCTCATTCCTAATAGCCCCTGACTGCCCATATCCCCTCATGGACTGGGATTTGCTTCAACAGCTAAGAGCAACCATTGTGTTTTCCCCTGACAAAACTGAAATGTTTGTTCCCACTGCCTATCAAATGCTTTTAACCATTCCACTTTCTGAAGAGTACCTTCTAACTTCTTCTAACTCCTCCACTGAGAATACTTTGTCAAGTTTGCTTCAACAGCTACAATAAGAATATCCTTCTGTCTGGGAGGAAACAAATCCACCAAGATTGACACAACATCATTGCCTAGCTATTGGCATCAGCCACCCTTGTCCAAGTACATCAGTACCCTATGAGTTTACAGGAATGAAGGGAAATTGCTCCTCATATCAAAAGACTCTTAAAAACTAATATACTGTCACCATGCCAATCAGCATGGAATACCCCTATCTTGCTGGTACAGAAACTGGGAAACCCTACACCCCATAGACAATAGTATTACCCCAGGCTGACCTATGCAATACCCAAAACCAGTTTGACAGTCCCCCAGTGCTCTCCCAATGCTAGCCAATATGCATCAACTGCTCGATGTTACTCTGCCTCAGTTGGCTACAGATTGCTGACTTTACTTAAAATCTAAACCTCCTTATTATGTAGTCCTTGGGGTTGAAGCCCCCATTATTAGCAACAATAGTAAAAACCCTCCAGAGGTGATTCACATCACAATAGGAGACATAACTGGTACTACATCTTGTGTTTTAACTTCAAGCTTCAATTTAACTGTCTCCTTTTTCTAATATTTGTAATCTATCTCTCACCCTAACCATGTCAGATTCCATGACTTATATGGCTCCTACCAAAACTTGGTTAGCATGCTCTATAGGCCTTACCAAATGTAATACTACTGAGAAGTTAAATAATGAACCTGGCTTAGGTGTTGCCATTCATGTGCTTCACCAGGTATAGGTTTAGCACAGCCCCAAGGGAGCCCTTTTGCTGAATCCACCCAGCCTCCCAGCCATTCATAGAAAACACGCCACCCCTTTGCTAGTACCTGCCTTAATAGGCCTCAGTGTGGCTGGAACTACCACTCTCAGCACCACAGCCCTAGTCTGTGCTAAACTAGATCTATCCAACCTGACTCAAGAAATGGATACAAACATAGGAAACCTCCAGTTTGCCATGAATCAACACCATGACCAGGTTACATCCTTAGCAGAAATGGTGCTCCAAAATCACAGAGGTCTAGATTTATTATTCCTGTCTCAATGAGTGCTCTGTGTAGTGCTAGGGAAATCATGCTATTTTTATGCCAATAAATCAGGAGTCATTAAAAACACCCTCCAAAAGGTTAAAAAAAATTTAGACAGAAGACAAAAAGAAAAACAAAATAACAAATCCTGGTTTCAAACCTTGTTTCATTGGGACCCATGGCTAACTATCTTAATTACAGGTCTGGCCAGCCCTCTGCTTCTCTTCCTTCTTGGTCTACTCGTTGGGCTCTGTATATTAAATTGAATAGTTTCATTTGCAAAACAACGAATTGCTTCTATAAAACTCATGTATATATGGGCCGATTACAACCCCCTACCCATAATAGATGAGTCAATGCTTTGACTCATGAACAACTAAAAAGAGGGAATGAAATGCCTGTTAACAAACCAACCACGGTGCTCAGTTTCCCCTCTCACCTCTCCTCTGTGTGACTGCCCCAACCTTCCAGTAAGCAGTTAACCACATCCTGCTTGACAGAAAAGCCAGATAAGCAGTTCTGTAACTGCTTGAGATAAACTATTCTGTAATTGTTACTGTTCTGTTAACTGTTCTGTAAATGAACAGCCCAGATAAGCTGTTCTGTAACTGCTCGAGATGAACTGTTCTGTAATTGTGACTGTTCTGTTGACTGTTCTGTAACCAAAATTTCCTGCTTGCACCTCACACGACTCATGAAATTGTGGTTTTAGCCTTTATAAACTCCTTGCTTGCTCCATTCGGGGTCAAGAGCTTCTTTCTGGCATGAGCCTGCTCTTGACTGCTGGCAATAAAGGACTACATATTTGATTCTCAGTGTGTTGGTGATGCCTTATTCACAGTGCGGCTACAACAAGATTTTTATTAGCCAATCATGTATGTTCTTTTGGGGAGTTGTCTATTTAAATATTTAGTCATTTTTATTTTGTTGCTAGTCTTTTTATTTTTGACTTGTAAGAGTCATTTATAGGTCCTGGATGTTAGTTCTGTATCAGTTGTATGTTTGGTAATCATGCTTATTAGTCTGTGGCTTTCCTGTTCATTTTCTTAACATTGTCTTTTGATAAGCAGAAGTTTCTTATTTGGTGAAGTTCAATTTATCATTTTTTTCTTTTGTGGATAGTGCTTTCTGTATCCTGTCTGGCCCATCCCAATACTTCAAAGATACTTATTTGTTTTTATTTATGTATTTATTTATTTTCTTTTTTATTTTAAAGATGTGGGGTACAATTCAGGGTTAGGTATACAAATGTTCATTATGCAGGTAACCTCCTTATCTGTTGTTTTATTCTAGGATCTCAACAGCTTTATCTTTTATGTTTGGACCTATCTATGATCTATCTGGAATTGACTTTGTGTGTGTGGTATGATGTAGTGCTCAAATTTCATTTCTTTCCATATGAATAACCAGTTGTTCATCACCATTTGTTGAATTCCTAGCACCTTTGTCAAAAGTCAATTGGCCATCATGTTAGGCCTATGAACTTTTTCCATTCTGATCTATAGATTTATTTACCTATTTTTATGCCAACATCCCACTCTCTTGATTACTGTAGTAATTCTTAAAATTGAGAAGTATAAATTCTCTAAATTTATTCTCTTTTTAAAAGATTATTTTGACTAATCTATGTCTTTTGCATTTGAAAACATATTTTAGAATTGGCTTGGCAATTTTTACACAGAAATCTGCCAGAATTTTGATTGAGATTGCATTAATTTTATCTTAGTCTATTTTCTATTGCTTATAGCAGAACACCTGAAACTGGGTAATTTATAAAGAAAAGGAATGCATTTCTCACCGTTATAGAGACTGAGAAGTCCACGATTGAAGAACCACATCTGGTGAGGGCCTTTTTGTTAGTGGGGACTCTCTGCAAAATCCGGAGGTGGCACAGAGCATTGGGCATGCTACCTCACTTCTCTCTTTCTCCTCTTATAAAGCTACCAATCTCACTCCCATGATAACCCATTAATTCATTAATCTATATGAATGAGGCTCTGACCTCATGACACAATCATCTGTTTTAGGTCCCACCTCTTCATACTGTCACATGGGAATTAAGTTTCAACATGAGCTTTGAAGAGGACAAACATTGTGTCCATAGCAAATATACAGATAAATTTAGAGAGAATTAAACTCTTAGCAATATTGGGCCTTCCAATCCATGAAGTATACATTGTTATTATTTTTGCTTTAAATAATCAGTTATTTATTAAATAAATTATTTTTAAAAGTCTTTCACATTTACTTAACAGGCTATCATTTCTGGTTCACCTCATTACTTTAGGTAAATTTGACTTTTCATCTGTAGTTACTTCCCTTGAGCTTTGAGAACTTTTATTTTGCAGATCTGCTATGATGAATTCTCTTGGCTTTCGTATGTCTGAAAATGTCCTTATTTTTCTTTCTTTTCTGAAAGAAAGTATCTTTGGATATTGAATTATTTAAAGTTTTGGTTTTGACACTTCATATGTCATTTTATTTTATCTGTTTTGCATCATTTCTGATAAGATATCAGTCATTACTTTTATTACCATTCCCTTGTGTGTAATGTGTCATTTTTCTTTGGGTGACTTTTTAATTCATTCTTTATCTTTGGTTCTCAGAAATTTGATTACAGTTTGCCTGGATATAGTTTTTTTGTGTTTATATTTCTTGAAGTTTTGTGAGTTTCTTAAATCTGTGAGTTAATCTTTTTGAACAAGCTAAAAGCTTGGGGAACAATTATTTCTCCAAATATTTGCTCTTTCCCCTAGGAATTTTTGGTTAAGATTTCAAAAAGCACAGGCAATAAAGGCAAAAATAGACAAATGGAATTACATCAAACTAAAAAACTTCTGTGCTACAAAGAAAACAATCAACCGAGCAAAGACAACCTACAGAATGGGAAAAAATATTTGCAAACCATACATAAGACAAGGGGCTATTATCCAAGATATATGTGCAATTTAAACAACTTAATAACAAAAAAAATCTGATTTAAAAATGGTCAAAAGACCTGAATGGACCTTTACCAAAAAAAAGGCATACAGATGGCCAATGGGTCTATGAAAAAAAATGCTCAACCTCATCAAGGACATGCAAATCGAAACCACAATAAGATATCACCTCACCTCAGTTAGAAAGACCACTATCAAAATGACCAAAAAAAAGTGCTGAATAAGATGTGGAGAAAGGTGGGAATGTAAATTAGTACAACCATAGTGAAAAACTGTAGGGACGTTCTTCAAAAAATTGCAAATAGAACTACCATATGATCCAGCTATTCCAGCACTGGGTATACTCATACATCAAAAAAATGAAATCAGTACATCAAAGAAATATCTGGATTCTCATGTTTATTGCAGCACTGTTTTCAATTGCCAAGATATGGAATCAACCTAAGTGTCCATAATGGAATGAACAAATAAAGAAAATATGGCACATATACATAATGGAATACTATTCTGCCATAAAAAAAGAATGAAATCCTGTTATTTGCAACAGCATGGATTAACCTGGAAGATGTCATGTTATGAAATAAGTCAGGCACAGAAAGACAAATATTGCACAATCTTACTCATATGTGGAATCTAAAAATGTTGATCACATATAAATAGAGAGTAAAATGGTGGTTACCAGAAGATAGGGTGGTTGGGAGGAAGTTGGGATGAGGTGATGTTGGTCAAAGGATAAGTAATTACAGTTAGAAAGAAAATGTAAGTTTCAAGAGAGCTACTGTATAGCAAGATGACAATAGTTGATAATAGACTGTATTCTTGAAAAATGTAAAGAGTGAATATTGTGCTCTTATCACAAAATGATAACTATGTGAGGTAATACGTTTGCTAATTAACTAAATTTAATTATTCCATAATGTATATGTACTGCAAAACATCATATTGTACATGATAAAACATATATTATCTGTCAATATAAAAAAATTCAAACCAGGTGAAGTGGGGACCAAAGTGAGGTCCAAACCTTACTTGTACAATGATCACTTGTATACCTAATCCTGAATTGTACTCCACATCTTTAAAATAAAAATAATTTTTAAAATTTTTAAATAAAATATTTTAAAATAAAAATGTTTGTTCTGTCCCAATCATGATCTTTTCTTTTTTATTTTATTTATTTATTTATTTATTTATTTATTTATTTATTTATTTATTTATTTTTAGTTGAAGTCTCACTCTGTCGCCCAGACTGGAGTGCAGTGGTCACTCCCGGCCACCACAGCCTCGACCTGTTGGGCTCCGGCGATCCTTCTGCCTCAGCCTTCCAAGTAGCTGGAACTACAGGCATACGCTACCACGCCCAGTTAATTTTTTGATTTATTGTAGAGATGAGGTCTCGCCAAGTTGCCCAGGCGGGTCTCGAATCCACGGGCTAAGGCAATCCACTCACCTCAACCTCTCAAAGCACGGGATTACAGGCTGAGCCACTGAGCCCAGCTGGTCTTTTCTTTTTTAAAAAATAAAAATACATATTGCCAAGGAACTGAAGCGTACTGAAAAGAAGAAAACAAGCAACCCCATTATAAAATGGGCAAAAGACATGAACAGACACTTCACAAAAGAAGACATTCGAGCAGCCAACAAACACATGAAGAAATGCTCAACCTCACTAATCATCAGGGAGATGCAAATCAAAACCACACTGAGATACCACCTAACTCCAGTCAGAATGGCAATTATCAACAACTCAAAAAATAACAGCTGCTGGAGAGGGTGTGGTGAAAAGGGAACACTTCTACACTGTTGGTGGGAGTGTAAACTAGCGCAACCTCTGTGGAAAGCAGTGTGGCGATTCCTAAAAGCTCTAAAAATTGACCTTCCATATGACCCTGCAATCCCCCTACTGGGAATATACCCTGAAGAACACAAATCACTCTATAAAAAAGATACCTGCACACGTATGTTTATCGCAGCATTGTTCACAATAGCAAGAACCTGGAAACAACCATGCTGCCCATCAAAAGAGGACTGGATTAAAAAAATGTGGTACATATACACGATGGAATACTACGCAGCCATAAAAAAGAACAAAATCATGAATTTCGCTGCAACCTGGATGGAACTAGAGTCTATAATACTGAGTGACCTCTCACAAAAACAAAATCCGAATATCACATGTTCTCACTCATATATGGACCTTGAACATCCATGCATACTATGAGAAATGACGGATGGTACTGGGAAACTATGGGGGGGGGGGATGGGATTAACAGTAGCAAATATCTGTCGGGGGATGGGAAAACACTTTTTATCTACAGGGTGCCTGAATGAAACGTCATTGTACACCTAACCCTTAACTGTACCCCACAAAACCATAATAAAAAATAATGATTAATGAAAAATAAAAATAAAAATAAGCAAGGAGTGTCAAGAATATATTGATTTATTCAGATATGTGCTACAAAATTACATCTTTAGGCCACTAGGAATATCTAAACCAATAAAGATAAGAGAAGTATCAAAGAAAAAGGAAAAAGAAGACAAGATAGAAGGTGAATTATGTAAACATACAGAGAAGCTGAGGGACATTTAGGCATACAATTATGTATAACAAGCATGCAAAAGCACAGGGAGGATTGAGAAAATGAAGGGGAAAATAGTGAGAGATATAGATAAGGAATAGGCAATGGGGTAGTGACTGATCTCATACGTTAAAGATTTGTATTATTGTTTATTTATAAAACTATTAAGCTAAGGGATTGTCTCTGTTTGTGCTTCTGTAATAGAATGCTGGAGACCGGTAGTTAATAAATACTAGAAACTTACTTGTCACAGCCCTGGAAGCTGGAATGTTCAAGATCAAGACCCCAGCAGGTTCTGTGTCTAGCAAAGACTGCTCTCTGCCTTCAAGGTAGTGCCTCACTGCATCCTGCAGAAAAGATGAGTGTTCCATCCTCACATAGCAGAAAGGAGGAAAGGGCAAAAAGGTATCAAA
>NW_007252234.1:108850-112436 GCF_000164805.1 Carlito syrichta | reverse complement strand
AGTATACATGATGGAATACTACGCAGCCATAAAAAAGAACAAAATCATGAATTTCGCTGCAACCTGGATGGAACTAGAGTCTATAATACTGAGTGACCTCTCACAAAAACAAAAATCCGAATATCACATGTTCTCACTCATATAATGGACCTTGAACATCCAATGCAATACTATGAGAAAATGACGGATGGTACTGGGAAACTATGGGGGGGAGGGGGATGGGATTAACAGTAGCAAATATCTGTCGGGGGATGGGAAAACACTTCTTATCTACAGGGTGCCTGAATGAAACTTCATTGTACACCTACCCTTAACTGTACCCCACAAAACCATAATAAAAACTACTGATTAATGAAAAAAAAAAAAATACATATTGCAATACCTTTTTGTATTGTTGCACAGGTCAATATCTATGCAGCAGTTATTTTATTTTTTTGGTTTTGTTTTTCTCTTAATGCTTCAGTTTGGATAGTTTTTATTAGCCTTTTAAAAATGCACTGATTTTTTGTATTCTGCAGTGTTCAAACTGCTGTTAAACCCATCCAGCATATTTTTCATTTAAGCTGTTATACATTTTAATTCTAGAATCTCTCTTTATTTCCTTGTTATAGTACAATATTTTCCACTGAAATTCTTCACATGTTCTCTTACCGTGTTCATTTGTTCTTAATATTTATACTTGCAATAACTATTTTATAACCTTTGTCCACTAATTCCAAAATCTGGTGATCTCTGGCTTTTTCTCCTGATTATTTTTCACATTTTCTCTGCTTATTCGCACATATTGTAACTTTTGAAATATATACTTAGCATCGTGACAGCTATGCTAAAAAGTCTGGATTTGGTTGTCTTTCTATATAGAGTATTGGATTTTACTTGGGCCTTCAATTAATTTCTGGTGGATCTTCTTTAAACTATTGAGGCTAGATTGTAGACTTGTTTATAGTCTTATAGTAGTCCTTTCCCCAGAATTAAATAGTCCTATCCCAAGGCATTGTCTTTCTAGGGTCTCAACTGGATGACCATGGTATTGAGTGACATTTCCTCATGTTGGCTAGCTGAACCTCCTACATCTCCTTTGTCTCCACATCCCCAGCAGCTGTTTTTTGCTACACCTCACAGTCTTGCCCTGTGTCCATGTAGCTTGGCATTTGACCAAAAACCCAAGGGGTCATGAAGATTTCTGAAGCCCCCATTCTATTCAGGTCCATCTCTCCAGTAAATTTCAGCCAATTTACCAATTCAGAAATCTGATCTCTGTTTCCTGAGCCCAGAAAGACTATTCTCTATTTGGGCTACTTCTTTATACTGTGGTTTGGAAAGTTCACCCAAGCAGAAAGTAAAGCAAAGCTTACCTTATGTATTTCCTTCCCTCGATGATCAAAACTCTTTCTTGTCTATTGCCTTAGACTCCTTGCTTCACTTTTTCCCAGTTTAATAAATTGCTTATGATGGAAAGGTAAGTTTGATAGCCATAATTCTGCCATAGTCAGAAGTATACTCTTTAACTTAGATTTTAATATTGTCAATGATTTCCTTGAGGATGTACCCAAAGACACTACTCAACTCTAGTGTCATTAATGTGGTTGTTGTCTCCTATGCATTTGGGGTCATAGGTACCTTTGCTAATCAAATGCAAGATTAGGAAACGTTCTTCAGAAAAATGTGCATAGTCCCATTTTATAGACAACTCCAAAGATTTCATTAATCTCCTGAATCTCATCTGTGAACCATTGCTGTAAACAGACTGACAATTAAGAAGCCCTGCTCAGTATCCTTTTTACAGTTTAAACATGTGGTTTTTTTGGCTTGTGTCCAAAAATGAAAACATACTGATAAGAGCAAGTATAGAAAGTTGGGGTGAATGTTATAGAAGGTAAATGGGCTTGAATACCTGAGAGGAATACGTTATTATGCACACCTCAGCAAGTTTATAATTCACTTTATAAGCTTAAGAAAAGGTTTAAAATCTTCCAAAGCCTTTCCTTAAGTGAACTTAAACTTTATGTCCACCATACTGTACCTTTATTTCCACTTATCTTGAGTGTGAAAATTGATCCACCTGATTGTTGTATGGCAATCAATTGTTTTTATGGTAAAAATAGTTCCTCATCATACAGTTAACTTATTTAATTATGTTCTATGATTTCTTCTGTGAATACCCAAAGGACATGCACCAAAAAGAAACAGTTAAAAGCTGTACAACAGGTTATCATCTCGTCTTCACATCCATTCCCTTATCAAACATGTAAGATAAGGGCTCATGTACAAGTAGTGTAATTGGGAAATGGTCTCAGGAAATCTTTGAAGGGGAGAGAGAAATGAGACAGGACAGAGAAGAAAGCAAAGAAAGTGTGTATGATGAAGCAAGCTACTGCGGCTTTGGAAAACTGAAACAATCCCATGGAGGAGCTCTAGGAGCCAATTGTAGAACATACATCTCAGAAATGGTACATCTGAAGAGTGAGAGAGCTGGGTTCTATGTCCATCAATTTCCATTAGAAATTGGTTGAGAGCTGCTCCCAGGGGATCTTAATTCTCTGACATATCTTGTAGGTGGACAGTGGGGCTTCAGTCGCCAGAGAGATCCCGAAAAGATCACAGGTGCTGGAAGTTGAAAGTCAAGCTGCCATACACATACATCAGTGCTGACAGAATGTGTGCTGACAGGATGTGGGCGGGGCACTAACAGCAGCTGCTACATTCCTTCAAGCCATAACAATAATTAGTACCTGTGACACCTGGAGTAAATAGTAATGTTTTCCCTCATGTCATAGTTTCATTTTGTTCTGCAGTATGACGGATGCTTCTCCTGGAGTCCCAAAGACTTGGTAACTGTCAAACAACATACGTTCCATAATATATTGTGTTCAGAAAATAACATTCAAATTTGCTGATTTGCTTCGATTTATAGATGACTTCCCTCTGGCTATGGCAACTAGAGCATCATCAGAACATATTTTAATAATAAACAAATAGAGTCCCTGGCAAACATATTTAATTTTTTCTCATATATATTTATTTTTTCTTGTGTGACGTCACCATAGAATTCTACATGACAAGGAAAATAACATAATTTTGATGTAGACTGCTTTAGCTTATTCTCTAAATAGAAATCTAGAGTAACTTCAGGGGGAAAGTATTTTTCTATTATGTTTTGGTTCCTTTGAAATAGCTACCTAATAGTGCCTAAGATTCTTTGAGTGCCAGTCTCTTTTCTAAGTCCTATACCTATACCTATATTAATATTTTTACCCTTTGTTAGGTCACACTCCCAACGGGGACCTCCAGATTGTTAGCTCAGGCCCACTGGGGGTGTGGATGTCTTGTGTGTGATCCAATGCCACATGAAAGATGCAAAAAGCCAGGCTAGGTGGCTCAGCCTGTAATCCCGTGCCTTTGGGAGGCTGAGGTGAGTGGATTGCCTGAGCCCGCAGGTTCGAGACCCGCCTGGGCAACTTGGCAAGACCTCATCTCTACAATAAATCAAAAATTAGCCGGGCATGGTAGTGCGCATCTGTAGTTCCAGCTACTTGGAAGGCTGAGGTGGAAAGATCGCCGGAGCCCAGCAAGTTGAGGGCTGCGG
>NW_007252234.1:51154-108830 GCF_000164805.1 Carlito syrichta | reverse complement strand
AAAAAAAAAAAAGAAAGAAAGAAAGATGCAAAAAATTGCACAGAATTTAGATTAGAAAATATAGTTTTAGAAAGTAAATTAGAGAGAGAGAGAGAGGAGATTCACCTCCCCAAGGTAGGAAAGGGGGGCCAAAGCCAAAAAAACATGGTGACGGCCATAGCTCAAAGAGCACACAGCCACATCAGAGTCTAGTAAGGCAATGGTGACTGGCTACTCGTGGTTGAATTTTTTTAAACATTCCCCTTCAATGGGAGCAAGGTTGTTAGGGTGGTTGGGTGGTGGTCTGCTCCACATCATCATGAAGGGACAGGTAAGTGCAGGTACTGATGTCAAGTGATGGACAGCAGGCAGATGAGTGAGTTAGTCATACGATCGCTACCATGGTGGGGTCTGTCTGTGTCATGTAGGTTACGAAGGGCTGATTAGGTTAACTTGGATCTTATGGGTGGAGGCAAATACTTGAAATAGAAAAGCTGATTAGTACAAAATAAGCTGGAGATGAGGTTGTGAAATAATTATCAATAGCTACCTCTGAGAAACCAGTTCTGTCCTTGGCTAATGATTAGAAGGTAACTTAAGTGAACTGCTAGAAAAACATGAGATTTAGGCAATGTTAAAATAGCTGCTCATTGGGTATATTAAATCCATGTTATGTCCTCTTACTCTTCATACAGACCCAGTAAGTGTGTACTATCACCAGCCTTATGTTATAATTAAAGACAAGGAGAAAGATTTTTTAAAAAACATTGTATTTGCCTAAAGCTACAGAAAAAAGGAGAACATCCTGGACTTGAACCCTTCCTGATCACTGTAGCACACTGTTTCCCATCTACATCTCAGCTAACACAAGTAACTTTATCATCCAGCAATGCAAGTCCAAAGATAGCTATCTCTTCCTTCTTAAACTTTTGACGGACTTGATTCCAACTGGGTTTTTCATGAACTCCTCCTGAAAAATAGGTGGCTTCAGAATCATGATGTACCTCATGGTAGAGACTGTTCTCATGGGTACTTAGCAGTGTGCTCTGGACAGGGTCAACAAGCTTTTTTTTGTAAAGGGTCAGGTAATAAATACTTTTATCTTTGCCAGCCATATATACTCCCCCAAACAGCTATAGATAATATATAAACAAGTGGACATGGCTGTATGTCAATAAAACTTTATTTACAAACATAAGCATCAGGCCAATTTGGTCCACAGGCTGCAGTTTGCCAACTCCTGCTTTAGGACTGTGAAATGCAGTGATGTCTCCCCATCATTAACTGCCTATGAGGTCCACTTTGGAAAATCTTGACTATGTAAAATCATTATCACACAATTTGATGGAAAAATTCATATGAAGTTAATTCTAAAATAAATTTTGATATGCCCTCATCCAATGAGAAAGCAAATATAGAAAACATCCCCACTTGAATTGATTTAGATGTAAAGCCTCCTTGTATTGCACCTGAATGTTGTTTATGAATGTTAGCTAGTAGAGGGGAGGTTGTGAGAACCGAGGTGGGGATATTCAAGGAAAAATGAGTGCTTTCTCTGTTGAAATTATGCATATCCTCATGAAATTCATTGAGGTCTTCAAATTAATGAAATAGGAACACCAGTGCTGAAGCATTAGAATCAAGTAAGAATTCCAATAAAGTAACATGTATTTTTCATGCAAGATATAAAAAAGAAATGTGATTCCATTTACAAAAATTCATTTTCATTCATGTCTCTTACAATAAAATTAGATGAATATATAATCACTCTTTGAAGGTAACCAAGTGGCATAAGTGTGCCTAACTTGAAAACAAGTTAGGTGTGGAAAACAGCACCAATGTGGAGAAAAACTGACTCAATTATAATTACAGCATCCTAAACAAAAAGAGAACCTATATATTAACTATCACAGTTCACCATTTTACATGTAGGAAACTGAGGCTGATGGGATTCAGCAATATGCCAAAGGTCATCCAATTAGAAATAAAGCTGGAATGGAACCCACATACATTGGTAAGGAGTTATACTCCAACTTTAGGGCCAGAAGGATCCAATTCTAGCTCTACTACTTATAACTTTATAGCTTCAATTCAGTTACTCAAACTTTCTGAATCTCCATTGTATTATCTGTAAACCAGGATAACTACTGACCAATCAAGATTTTGTAATTATTGAATGACATATCATTTATAAAGTTACAGGCACTTAGTAGTTGCTCAGTATTCATAGCTATAATATTCCCTTTACTGATTATTAATTGACCAATGACTATATAAGCACTACAACAGAGAATGGGGATAGAAAGACAAAATCTTTGTCCTAAGATGCTCATAAGAAAAAGACACATGAACAAATAATTTGTAATATAATCTGTCTTAATCACTATAAATGAGATATGCACAAAGTACTATGAGAATATAGAGGATGAGCAAAGGCTCTAGTTTTCTTATTAATCCTTAATTCATCCTTAATCATAGGATTTTCGACCGGCAGTTTGGATTTTTGGCTTGTTTGTTTGTTTTTTAGAATTTTGACAGGCCACATTCTTGAAGAATCAGTGAGAAACCAGGGCAGAAATGGGCCTGGGCATTCCAAGGGGTGGACTGCAGCCTACACTGTTGATATTATCAGCTTTACCATCTCTACATATACTGGCCCACCATCCAACTGCCAGCATCTGCAGCTCTGCCTGATGATTCTCCATGACCATAGGAAACTTCTCTGTCCACAGATGAGAAAGCAGAAATACCAGGGAACCAACAATCCCTAAAAGTAACCCTCAACCAAGGACTAAAAGGAATTGGTGCATAAATATCCTAGGTTCCTTGCACCTTGAGTGAAATAACTCTGAGATGCATGCTCAGTACTGGCTCCTAGAATTTCTCAGCGAAATTATGCTCTTTTCCCACAAAGCTTATTTTTGGGAAAGGATACTTTATTGACTTTCTTTTTTTTCCCTGCTTCACATTCCTTCTCCCCTACCAGTGTGCTCTGTATTATCTCCCAAATACAGTATTAGCATCTGGGGGAAAAAAAGAATATAGAGGATGGAGCATTTATAAATGTGCTGTCAGCCGGGCTCGGTGGCTCAGCCTGTAATCCCACGCTTTGGGAGGCTGAGGTGAGTGGATTGCCTGAGCCCATGGGTTCGAGACCCGCCTGGGCAACTTGGCGAGACCTCATCTCTACAATAAATCAAAAAAAAAAAAAAAAAAAAATTAGCCGGGCGTGGTAGCGAGTGCCTGTAGTTCCAGCTACTTGGAAGACCGAGGCGGAAGGATCACCGGAGCCCAGCAGGTCGAGGCTGCAGTGACCGGGAGTGGCCACTGCACTCCAGTCTGGGTGACAGAGTGAGACTACAACTCAAAATAAAATAAAATAAAATAAATGTACTGTCTAATTCATTATCTACTAGCTATATGTAGCTATTAAAAACTTGAAATATGGATAATCCAAAGTGAGGTGTGCTAGGAATGTAAAATACACACATGCAAAAGAAGATGCAAAATATCTCAAACATAACTTTTTATATTGAGTACATGTTGAGATAAAATGTTTATATAAGGAAGGAAAAAATCCTGTCTTTCAAGCATCCCAAGTCTGGTAAAAAAGACAGAATATCAATTGCTATAATGCAGCATGGAAAGTACAATATTAGAGGTATACATGTGTGGGAAAGCTAGGGCCATATTTCATATGTGGTATGACAGTTAAGGTAGATCTGAAAGCTGAGTGGCTCCCCCAGGAAAGGAAGGAGGAAGAGTACTCCAGATATCCAAATGGGAAAGGCAGAAGTAAAGACATAGTAGTTTTCTGGAAAGAACAGAAAGCTGCTTTTTTGCTAATTTTCCAGCCAATGTAAGGAGGAATTTAGTATTATTTGCAAGTCTCCTTCATAGTTTAGTTATTCAAGCAAAATTTTTCTACATCTAATAATCTCATAGTAGCTAATATTTACCGAGTGCTTATAATGTGTCAGACACTACATACTTTTTTGTGAATTATTTCATTTAATCCTTAAAGTAACCCAATGAGATAGGAGCACTTATTCTCTCATTTTATGGATGAGGAAACTACAAAGATTAGGTTACTTGCCCAAGATCATACAATTAGAAAAGGGCAAAGACTGCCTTGGAGAGGTCTGCCTGATACCGAATTCTGTGTCCCCAGCGTCATAAAAAGGATGCTATCTCCCTGCCTGGTCCATACTTTCCCCGGAGGCCTTCAGCAAGAAAACAGCAGAAAGGTCACAGCACTGCCAGGGGAGATAGATCCAGCTGTGGCCACCTGGGATGTCATCATCAGCTCTCATTCTAAAAGCAATTTTATGCAAAGCACATTTTGAAAGAGCAGAAGACTCAGCAGAGAACTTTCTGTGGAGATACCTAGAGGTGCCAGGAAATTGTCCTGGAGGGTAGAATTCAAAAAAGCTGCCAACAGAAGCAGTTGCAAGCTGCCATTTGAAAAGCTGCCACCACCAGGAGGAGGAGATGTTCCAGGAAGTTGTTGAGACCTGAGATGCAAGGAACCACCATCACTAGATATGACTGATAAGGCTGCTGCTATAGAGAGCTGGGCAGGGGAGACGTTGTCATCAAAGCACTCCTGACCTCTCTGCCATCATGAAAGGAAACTCTCCTGACACCAAGGCAAAGAACTGACTCCACTGATCTTTCAGTAGCCTGCTTTCTAAAGATAGACATAAAATTTCCTAAAATCTGCTGAAGTTGGTCCCCAGAACTTCTAGGTAGGGGTTTCTTAGACTAACAACATAGAAAAAGAGAAAAGGAGAGTATTGTATTAGAGAAAGAGAGAGCTGAATTACATTCCATCTAGTAAGTTTCTGGTGGAGGTTAAGCTTTCAGAGGAAAATATAGGGTTATATAGATCTGACATAATCTGTATGGGGTTATATAGATCTGGAAATAATCTATTCTATGGAATTCATCCAAATAAATCAAGTTTCACACTATGCCAGTTTTTACTTTCAAATATAGATAACAGCCGGGAGTGGTGGCTCATACATATAATTCCAGCACTTTGGGAGGCCAAGGTGAGAGGATTGCCTGAGCTCATGGGTTCGAGACCTGCCCGGGTAACTTTTTGAGACCTCATCTCTACAATAAATCAAAAAATTAGCCAGGCATAATGGTGCATGCCTGTAGTTCCAGCTACTTGGAAGGCTGAGGTAGAAGGATCGCCTGAGCCCAGTAGGTCGAGGCTATGGTGGCTGTGATCATGCCACTGCACTCCAGCCTGGGTGACAGAGTAAGACTCCAACTCAATTTAAAAAAAAAAAAAAACGTAAATATAGATAACCTCTGGAATTTGGAATTTTCATACTACCAAATGGTGATAAAAAAAGATTTGGGCCACATGGGGCATTCCATTCTCAAACAGAAGTTCCATACATTTGACTACACTCATGCCTGGCCTGTATAGAGTATCTGCTGAGAGCTCCAGCCTCAAAGGCAAAAGGTCTGGTCTGAATCCCAACTTTTTCCATCCAATAGCTATATGACCATTAATATTACTTCTTACTTCTGTTAGGGCAGAAATCTCGTCTGTTATGTACTCTACTGAATCTCCAACACTTAGAATATACATAGTATATAGACGATACTCAATAAAAACCTGCTGAATTGAATTGAATAGCATTATCAGATTCATTCTTGCCAAATATTTACTAGGTGTCCTGTATAGTGTGATGAACTTGATATTGGAGAACTTGCAATTCGTTTAAAAGAATTTCAGTACACTTTTACCCAGAATATACAAAGAACTTTTACAACCCAATAATAAGATAGCTCAACTGAAACATAGGCAAAAGATTTGAATTGATGTTTTACTAAAGAATATATACAAATGAAACTAAGCACATGAAAAGATGTTCCTCATTAGTCATTAGTGAAGTGCAAATTCAAACCACAATGATATACCACTTCATATCCACAAGAATAGTTATAATCAAAAGACAGACAATTCCACATTTGAAGAAACAAAAACCCTCAAACATCGTTGATGAGAATGTAAAATAATACTGCCATTTTGGAAAACAGCTTGGTAGCAACTTTAAAAGTTCAGTGTAAATTCTACTCTAAGTATATTCCCAAGAGAAGTAAAAGAAGTGAAAACATATATACAACAAAGACTTACATACGGTGAGGGGTGTTGTATGAGCCCCAGTTACAACTGAATCAATAGATGCCTGGATAAATTCAGTAATTTTTCCAAGGTCATAGAGTTAGTAAAGAGCAGAGTTAATATATTAAGCCAACATTGTCTGATTCCAAAGGCTATGTTCTTTCTTTCACTGTGCTATACAGTTCCCCAGGTCTGTAAAGATTTTTAAAGGCATTTTTATAATTAAAAAGAAAATATATTCAAAGTTGATGGTGACATGGATAAAAGATAAAATGTTATATAAGATTTACCTTCTATTCCAAAAAGTTCTATAGTAAGACAGCTTTGATAGTTTTTCTATATTTCTATTACCTCGTCTTCAAAATGCAGATATTAACAGTAACCAATTTATAAAATTATCTTTAAAATTAACTAATGAGATGATACAAGATTAAATGCCTAGCAAAATGTCCCACCCATGGAAATGCTCAGTACTTGTTATCTATCATTGTAAGTGCTGTTATAATAGGATTTTAAATTATTTCTCCATAGAGGTTGAGGAAAGAAAAACAGGTGTCAGCTAATATATGAGGAATCTTCTCAAGAATATGTCGCATATTTAGCTTTAAGAATTATGGAAAGGTCATAATGAAGGCTTTGCCTCATATTAGATACAGGAGAACTGCAAACATGCTGAGTGTGCTTGGTCTGGGAATATACTCCTTGAATAACTTAATTTGAGATTATGTTGTATCAGTCAGTATGATTTGGCCACAAAAATGATTTACTTTTTGACAATGCTAAAATTTGTCTTCTTAAGCAAGATAAAGCAGTTATGCAATAGTAATTACAGCTCTGGGTCTCTTAAGTGGATTTTACAGAAAGTGAACCAATTATAGATAAGCTCTCAATTCAGATTTAATAGGCATGGCAGGGTTCCTACCCTGCGCTGCATAATGGGACAAGTGGGCTGGGTTAGAAGAGGGTTAACATGACATGACAGTTCAGCCTCAGAGGCTGGGTGTAACCTATGGGATGTGGCCTGTTTGTGTAAACTGTGCTTTGTACACCTGAGGCTGGATCATCTAGATGCCAGCAAAAGTGTTATCCTCATCATGCCCATTACCAGCCACATCCATCCAGGAGAAAGAGCAAACTAGAATAGCGCCATTCTTTGGAACCAGAACTAGAAGAAGGGGAGTGTATTAGTTCACTGTAGCTGCCATAACAAAATACCACAGACTGGGTGGCTTAAATGATGGAAATTTATTTTCTCACAATTCTCAGGTACTAGAAGTCCCAGATTAAGATGCCAGCATAGTTGGTTTTCTCTGAGGCCTCTCTCTTGTGTGCAGGTGGCCACTCTTTTGCCACCTTTTCACATGATCATCCCTTGAAGCACATGCATCCCTGATAGCTCCCTGTGGTTCTAATCGCCTCTGTTTTTTAAGGACACTAGTCAGAATGGATTAAGGCATGCCTTAATGGCCTCATTTTAACTTAATCACCTCCTTAACGGTCCTATCTTCAAGTATAGTCACATTCTGAGGTACTGGTGGTTAGAGCTTCAACATATGAATTTGAGAGGACACAATTCAGCCCATTACAGGAAGACAGAAGGGTTGGTGCCACTTCTCATTTGTCTTTTATAGAACAAACATGCAGGCTCCTTTTCTCCCTTTATTAGCCCTGACTGTTTAATGTCCCATTTAACCTGCCTGAGCTTCAAACTGAGTGTCTAGATGGGTCATTCCTATTCCTCTAGCTAGCTCAAAGCTTGTTGGTCTGGAACAAAAGTTGAAACTAAGGGCAATTTTAACGGGCTTCTATCACAGCTATTCTCAAGGTTGGGGTTGGCAGAGTCATAAAATAATTACCTGGGGAGCTTTATCTACATGCCCAGGCCTGCCTTTCACGTTGTTTACAGAGTATTTTGCTACAGCCCAACTGAGAAGGACTGTTCTAATGACATGCATCCTTCTTGATCTGCAGGGACTTTTGCTTAGCCTTTTCTCCTTTTAAGAAATCAGTAGTGTGAGCCTATGCTCTCAGTCTTCCCCACCATGACAGGCAAGTGAACAATGGGACAGCAGTCCTTGAGGTTGGCCAAGATGTGCCAGATCACCAGGATTTGGGTGGCATGAAACTCAGGAGCTTTGCCCATTCTTTTTCTCTGCAGGAGCTTGATACCAGGTGTAAAATTTGAGAAACTATTGAGAAATCCCATACCTTCAACGTAAACTTGTCTGTAATAAAAATGAAATTCCATAGAGGCCAGGGAACAGTTCCTTTAGGTCAAGGAGTACACGTTCTTACCATCACCTTTCTACGGTAGAAAGTGAAGAATCCATTGCTTGATATGATAGATCAGGGTAATCATATTAGTTTTGATATGCATTTTTAAGCTATCGCTCAAATAATAATGACTTTTCTAATGTTCTTTTTTTAGAAGCTTAAATGAAATATGTTAGCTTGGAATGATTAGAGAATAAGAATGAAGACAATTTTGAGCCCGAAAGAAAAAAAAGATTTTCTATCTGATAGTCAAAAAGAAGAGTTAGACACATTTATTGAATGTTCACTTTGCACAAATACTTGGGATTCAAGAACAAACATTCTAAGTCTACTAAAAAAGACAAATAAACACGTGTAATGCAATATGGGAAAAGCAATATTAGAAGAATACACATGAAGAAAAGGAGGGGGACATATTTCATATTTGATATGACATTTGACCTGGATCTGAAAGCTGAGTGAGCAAAGCAAGGAATTTCGACATCTAAATGGGAAAGGCAAGAATAAAGATATGACTATTCTGGAAACAGTCAGGGTGACTGAGAAGGGGAGTTATAAATTGACAGCAGGTAAGACTGAATATAAAGGCAAATTGGGGCCCTATCTTGAGGAACCTCAAATTCCATGCAAATGTCTATATCAGCCATTGGGTGGAGGTGCGCTGAGGGGCTGCAGGCAGGAACACATGTGGTGGGTAATGCTGACAGCACTACTGAAGGTGGCTTAGAGGTAAGGACTGCTGGCTGTCTATTTAGGAAGTCATTACAAGGGTTTCAGCAAGCACAGGTCAGAATGTAGAGCATTCCAGCAGCAGTAGAAAAAAAAAGGAGCAAGAAAAGAGGACTCATGGGGCTCCCACCAGGCACTGAGTTGACAGAGCATGTCAGTAGATGAATCTCTGTGTTCCTCACTGCAAACACCAGTTGGTGACTACAAAATTGCATTTGGGTTAAACAAAGTTTTTTCTAAGTAAAAGAGTTGTAAATGAGTTAGGACAGGAACCAGAAAACTTTGTCTGAAAGGAGGCAGAGAGTAATGTTATTGATTCTGTGGGTCATTTGATCTCTGTCACAACTACTCAACTCTGCTGTTGTAGTGCAAAAGCGGCCATAGACAATATGTAAACAAATGAAAATGGCTGTGTTCCAATAAAACTTTATTTTTTAGAAAAAGGTGGGCCAGAGTTTGCCAACACCTAGGTCTAGGCCAATATATTAAGTGCATAAAATAGTTTTTCTTTCCTACTGAATTAAATTAGGCTTGTCAATTAGAAATTTAGAGTTTATGTTGAGATTGAACCCAGAACTTCTGTCTGGCATGTAGTTGATGCCTACAGTCTACATTAGACAGAGCAGGTGGTGGCCAGAGGGTAATTCTCCTCCAAAGTCATGTAAGAACTCCAGAAAAGCTGTCATAAAATATATTTTCTGTGAATCAATAATCAATATTATTTTTGAAGGAAACAACTTTAACAGAAATATGTGCTCTGCTCTCATAGCTGCCTAGGAAAAACAATTGCTAGAGGAAAAGGCACACATATAAATCTTTAAACCTGAAATTGCCCCTAGCAGGACTGTAGGAAAGTATGGTATTCTGGGCCAAAGTCCTCAAGCCAATTGTGCTTAAATGATGCACTTGAGGCTTCCTTTGAAAAGCTGAGTGCCATCATTGGTTATTCTCCAGTTGAATGGACAAGGTGCCCCAAGGCATCTCTGAAACACTTTTTCACTTATACTTTAAAGATAAAAGGCAGCAGCTCCTCTAACACATTAGATCAAGGATGCTGGACAGACACAGAGAACAGAAGACAACAATAAGGCTGCATTTATCTACTTCTATGCCTGATACTGCCCCAGTCAATATTGATAGCTAGAGATTTCTAGGGGACTTGCTTAACTCTATCAGCTCCCTGCTCCCACAAAACTTCCATCTCCCCAAATAATATCAATGACAAAAAACACTAGCATTCACTAAGAGTTTAATCCATACTGACATTGCTCTAAGTGCCTTATGTATGTCAACTTATTGAATCCTCATGATAATCCTAGGAAGCCTGTTAATTAATATTAGCATCCCATTTTGCAAATGGTAAATATGAGGACAGGCAAGTTAAATAACTTAAACAGATTACAGAGCTAGTAAGTGACAAAGTTCAACATTGGACCCAGCCAATATGACTATGGTATGTACTCGTGTTTACACTGCTCTATACTGCCTTGGCAAAGCATCAGAACATCACCCCAACTAGATATTTAGACACCACCTCCTCCCACTTTTGACCTCCTTAGTAGCAAACAAATGATTCTCTAGGCAGCTTCAAGTAGGTTTATTTTTAAATAACCATTTGGATCCAATCATATCCATTAAAAACATGAAGTTGGCCACATTTTTCTCTTTGTGAAGTTCCCCCTCTGAACTTAACCCCTTTTGAGAACATGGTTCATTCAACAAAGTGAGCGATCATGTATTGGGAGATTCCCCTTCCTGAACTTCCACAAGTCCCATTGCCAGGCACTGTGCTGGGCACTTTGTAAGGAGGGATAATGAAAAAGGCAAATATTAAGCGCAGTCTCTACAAAGAACTGACATTCTAAGCACAGTATTTCTCAGTGCTGCCTGCACATTAAAATCATTTGCCATGCTTTAGCGTAAATGCCAGTGCCCTCACATCACCATAGACAGAACAATACAGAATTTCTAGGGTGAGATCAGGACAGAGGTTTTCTTTCTGGAGCTCCCCAGGTGATCTCAATGAGCAGATCAGGTTACCTATCACTGCAGAGATACACGCATATAAACAAGTAACGATAAGACCTTGTGGTTTGGGTAAAGCCACTGCTTCTGACCAGGGACCCTGCAGAGGCCTTCACAGAGGAGGAGACACTGGCCAGTTCTAATTGGATGAACAAATGTTCACTAAGTAGAAGGGAAAGGGAGCTTGAATATGCAGGCAGATTGAAAAGCAAGTCCAAAGACACAGAGTTAGGGAGAAGAAAGATGCATGTGGGAAAGAAAGATAGTATTCCATGGCTAAACAGCAAGTGGGTGTTGGAAGAGCAGGAGCCAGATCATTAATGGCCTTGGGTGCCATGCTGGGTGCTGCCTTTAACACTGCAAGTCAGGGTCCTGGCTTGTTGTAGCCTAGGTATGAACCAATACACCTTAAGTGATTTTTTAAAAGATTCCATATTTTTCTATAGGAATTTTACTATAGAACTGAGAAAGGAAAAATAGAACTAAAACCAGAGACAACCAAAGGTATAGAAACTAAATAATTTTTGCTATATAATGAATATATGAAATGCATATTGCCATTCCTATGGAACTCTCTCAGAAGCAGGAGCAAGGACCATTTTCCCTTTTTTCCCATGTGTGTCTTTTAGCTCCTGTTAAACTTCAGAAGAAATTTCTTCATCTGATTTAAATTGTCTTGCCTTCTAAAGATAATGCCAGGAGTCTCCTATTTTTGTAATACGGAATGCTTCTAAATCTCATTTTATTTATAAAGGACAGAAGATGGTCAAAACTTTCCATCTGGGTTGGGGGAGGCATTTTTCCAGTTCCCGAAGTGTTTTAATAAGCATCTCCATGGGAGCTGTGGGCCTTGCAAAATTCCAATTCTTTGAGTTTAACAATATGATTACTTTGCACAATCAGTAGGAACAGAAAACTACATTAAGGATGGTCATTCACTAGATACATGACTTACTGCAAGTCATTTCATCTCTTTTAGTTTTGCATTTCTCAATTGCATAACGAGAGGTTATGCTCAATTCCTACTAGGTCTAAGATTCTGCAACTTCTCAATTTTTTCCAGCCCTAAAGTTCAGTGATCAAAATCATTCCTGGTATTAACTTACTGTGATTCTTCCCATGAACTATTTTACACCTTGACACCCCCCCTCCCCGAGAAATCAACTTTAAATTTTTGTCTTTGACAAAAATGTGGGCTCAGTACTTAAAAATGCTGTCAGGTTGCATGCAGTGTGATGGAGCTGCTTAAGAAATCTGTCAACAGCATCCTGGGTTAAATTGTTGAGCAAGCGAGCTGATCCTGTCCTAATGTAGTTGAATACTTTCTGACAACCTGCTATAGCTTCTTTAGCTCTTTGTGTTCTGTCAACTACTGGAGATAGATTCTTAAAGAGCGGTGAGTCTTTGTGCATTAGGGAATGTCAAATGCGGTTCAGTCACTTGCATTTCAAGGGCATTCTGTGCAAGGATGCCCTAGGTCTCTGCTGGAATGCTCAGAAAAGTTCTGCTATACCCTGCTCCAAAGAAAACTGTTCTGATGTTTCTTCTGAGAAGATTGAGGTTAACTCTTTTCTGAGGATTTGAATTTCACCAAAAAAGTTAAAATCCACAGCTTTGGATACACAAAATTTTTAAATTGCTCAGTACCTGATTTGAGTGTCTCAGTTCATAACCATGACAGAGCTTCATACCCTACCTCTTCCATTTTTAGCACCAAAGTGACATGACTACTATTACTAACATGTTTATAATAGGTCATGTTCATTTAAGCATTTCAGTTCCCTGTTATTCAAAGAAGAGCTCATGGCAGCAATAACAGCCTCACTTGGGACCTTATGAGAAATAAAGAATCTAAAACCCCAATCCACAGCTTCTGATTCAAAATCTGCATTTTAACAAGATGTCAGGTGATCTGTAAATACGTTAAATTTTGAGAAGTGCTGGGTTAAAGTATAAACTTTGGAGCCAGACAGACTAACCGTGAGGCTAGGTGATGAAAACAAAACCTGACATTTACTAAGGGCTTAGTAATGCCAGAACTGTGCCCAAGTCATCCTAACTAAATAACACCTTTGAGTTCCTGTTTCTTTTTCCCATAGAACAAAAATCAAAGATAAAGATACTAAGTCGTATGGCAAATATTGTGCCACCAAACTGTTCCATACCAAACCAGGCATCACCCTTGATTCCTTCCTTGCCCCTCATCTTCATCCAATCATGACTGCCCTACCTACAGACTCTGTCTTGAATCCATCTACTAATCTCCATCGTACAGCTAACAGTCTTGTTCAAGTCATCACTATTCTTGCCTGGGCCACCATTTACTTCTCTCCAACTGTATGGACAACAGTTTAATCTTTAATCATCATTGCTCTTGCCTGGACCACCACAGTAGCCTCCTGACTGACTTTCATGAACCATCCATCTCAACTCAATCTATTCCTCACATAACACTAAAATATTCATGAATTAAAACCTTAGATATAAAATGTCACAGAAGCAACATAACATAAAAGACGATTTAGTAATGAGCTATACCTGCACGATGAATATTTGTGTACCCAACCCTGAATTGTACCCCACAATTTCAAAATAAAAAATTTAAAAGTTAAAAAAAGAAGAAAAAAGATGAGTTATAAGATGTAATGATTTTCAAGTGTAAGCAAAATTACCTGGATGTAACTTTGGAAAGGCATATTTACCAAAGTTCTCATGGATTCTAGAAAAGGAGAGCCCAGATTGGTAGAATCTGCCCATGTGACTTCAGAGAAGAGCAGCTCTGACTACACTTGGACGTAGTAATGTCTTTCTCTCTCTCTCCTCTCTCTCTCTCTCTCTCTCTCTCTCTCTCTCTCTCTCTCTCTCTCTCTCTCTCTCTCACACACACACACACACACACACACACACACACACACTCTTTCCCTCTCCCTCTCCATCTCCTTTGTAAGTCTACTATATATTATGAGAGTGGAAATAAATGCAGCAAGTTAGCACTAAGACCAAGTCTGATTTTTGCGGCCTTTTGAGTATAATTTGGCTTCCTATGAAAATTCTTCTAAAGGAGAAAATGTACTGATAATCACCCTGTCTACCTATCAGTCTTGCTTCTGAATACATTAATAAATGTGCATGGTTTTATTCATCTGTCCTTCATGAGGTCATCCTCCTAACCTCAAATAATTCTGAGTAGACTGACTAAGTCATATTCTCGGTATCTGTATTAATTTGGCTGAATAACAAACCCCTCAAACATGTAATGGCTTAAAGTCACACAATTTATTGAGCTCCTGATTCTGGGGGTCATCATTTTAGACTGGGCTAAACTGGCTGGTTCTGCTGATATGAGCCAGTCTGGCTGACCTCTGCTGGGGCTCACACAAGTAGTTGCAATTTGCTGCCAGGTTAACTGGGGGCTGTCCAACTGTCAGTGGAGTTGTCTAAGTTCTCCACATGGTTTCTTATTCTCCAGCAGGCTAGTCTTGGCCTAGCAGAAAGATTTCAAGAACACCAAGAGGACAAGCCCCAAAGTATAAGCACTTTCAAGTCTCTGCTTGTGTTGCATATGCTGTTGTCCCATTGGCCAAAGCAAGTCACAGGGCTAAGCCTAGAGTCAATGTGGGAGGGCACTACTCAAGGGCATGGATACCGGAAGTCATGAACAAATTGCCATCCTTACTATCAGTCCACCAAGCATCTGAACCTGACAGCAAAACATAGTGATGAAATCAAGGAGCCACCGTCCCCAAAACCAGGCAAGTTCAGACATTCTCAAATCATCGCCAATCTTCAATAATATAACCCAACAATTGCAATATTCTATACCATTTCCTTAAAGTCAAGTCAGCCCATTTGCGAGACGAAGTCAAGTAAAACAGCCCTTAAGCCACAGGAGGCACCACCACCTCTGTCTGCCCTATATCTGAGTGTCATTACTGTGAATATGAAGTGTTAATGGCATGGCCCACATCCATGCTGTATCATCAGGAATAGGAGCAGGCAGTGGGGAGCCGATTCTACACCTTGGCATAGAAGAAATTACAAGTTTTAGCATCCAGAGAAGATGTCAACTTTTTCTGGCCTTTCATGAAATTTGATTCACTGTGTTGTGCTACTAGAGCAAAGGGAGTAAAAAAAATAAACCATGTATGTGTTTCCAAAATACAATTGGTAAAGACAACTCTTCATACTGGCAAAACTACATTTAAAGCTGTCTAAAGCAGTGACATCAGAACTCCATGAAAGATTTCAGAAAGATGAATTCAATAAAAACTAGGTTATCTTCTGCAACATTCTATGAGTATTGTCACATGTGGGGGCACCCTGTGAGTTTTCTAGCCAGGATCCTAAATAGGAGGTAGGACATGAACTTCCCTCTTTGGGGCATCACCCACCAAACTATGTGGACTTTTTTTTACTAATGAATCTTCAGTCATAGCATGGGAGGAAGCAAGGATACAGGTGACTGGTCTTTCTCTCTTTCTCTTTCCTATGATCTTTCTCCCAGAACCTAAAGAGCTTTCTGTCCCAGTGTAACGGACGAATCCCTCCCCCACCTCCTCCTTCCTTGTGTATGATCTTTGATTCCTCCCATTCTTTCCCCGGTCATGAACCTTACGACTAACGAGGAAGGGGAACAACACTTATAGGGAAATAAAAACAATAAATTGGGTTATGATTTTCAAAATGTTATCCCATCCACTTATTTTTAAAATTATATCTTTGTTTTAGCAGTAATAGAAACACTTTCCAACCTCAACGTAAAAGAAGTAGCGCCTATGTGATAGCAAGAAGATCCCAAAACTTGGAAACACGTTAAGCCAGGAAGGGATTTGTGTTGTTATCCTTAGTCCTGCATTTTCTCCTTTTTATCTCTCTCCTTCCTTTCCACCTCCCTCCTAGATATTAATGGATACATAGCTATACAGCTAGAATGGCAAGAAGTTGGTTGGAAACCTGGGTTTGAACCCAGGATCTCAATTTGGTAATCATACGATAAGGAGCAAATTCACTGCATTTTCCTAAGCCTTGGTTCCTCCTTCTGTAAAGCCTTTCTTCAAGGCATTGTGATGAAATTGGGATTAAAAAAAAGATATGTAAGCAGATGCCTGGCCTATAGTTCATGCTTAGTAAATGGTAGTCTTATTATACCTCCAGTTGATAGATTTCACTGTGCAAAGCATGACATCTAACAACTCATTCTATCTCATCCCATGACTCTCCACTCCTGCCTGTATGAGTTACCAGTTTATGTCATCAGCTTTAGTCTTTTAACAGCTCAGCGTTTCTCTGCAAAATCTTCCCAACAGATTTGTACTCAAATTCTTCCCAGGGCTGGGGCAGGTAAGAGTGGTAGTGAGGAAATTTCTCACCACCTGCCTGCAATGAGGATGCTACTCTGTTTGCATAATCTCTTTATACCATGCCTCAGGTCCAAATGGCTCATGAAGCACTTTATAAACTTTACTGACTCCACAAAGCATGTGGCAAAGAGAAACTACTGGACCACCACTGAGATGGTGCCCCTCCAGGGTACAGCAAAGAGGTTGCACAACCAGGCACGGTAGCTCATCCCAGCAATTAGGAAGGCAAGTGAGGAGAAATGCTCCGACTCAACCTCAGGGCACCAGGGATCTGGAATCTTAGGAGGAAATGACCCTAGTTGGAAGTGTAATAAGAGAGCTGCCTGGCTTTCATAACCATGGGTAGCCGAGAAATTAGATTTGTGATGCACCTAGAGATTTAATTTGTTTTTTCAAGCCAGCATAATGCTTGAAAAATAATAGACCAGGGTTTTTCACAACATTGTTGGGGAGGGCTACATCAGAATCGCCTGGGGGAGTTTTACATATGTAGACTCCTGGGCTCACCCAGCTGGGGTGATCCAGGGACTGGAGCTTGAGGCTTGAGGATCTGTATTGTAAGGTCACCTCAGGTGGTCATTATGTCCCAAAAGATTTGTCCTTTGTTTGATTCCCATCTCTTTATACTGCAGAAAGGGTGAGGGATCTGCAGAGAAACTAGACAAACTCAGAGGGCACAAAAGCAACACTAAGGCTCTGAGGTGGACAGGAGCCACAGAAATAAAGAAAGCCTCTTCTCCCTCCCCTTCCTCACCCTCAAGAGAGAGGGAACACTAAAGAGTCCAGCCTTCTTCCCTTCCACAAATTAAGTGGCTTCCATGGGTCCCCACCATGGGTAAACCTTGGTGTGTTTCCAGTCACAGGCTGCTTGAAACTAGAAATTCTCTCCTCCCCAAAATGTACATGCACACAATATTTATCGGATAGCTCAAAGTCTGGTGACTTAAAGTGTGCATACCACACCAGGAGCATTGGCCTCACCTGAGAGCTTGTTAGAAATGTAGATGCTAGCCGGGCTCGGTGGCTCAGCCTGTAATCCCGCGCTTTTGGGAGGCTGAGGTGAGTGAATTGCCTGAGCCCGTGGGTTCGAGACCCGCCTGGGCAGCGAGACCTCATCTCTACAATAAATCAAAAAATCAGCTGGGCGTGATAGTGCATGCCTGTAATTCCAGCTCCTTGGAAGGCTGAGGCGGAAGGATCGCTGGAGCCCAGCAGGTCGAGGCTGCCGTGGCCGGGAGCGGCCACTGCACTCCAGTCTGGGCGACAGAGTGAGACTCCAACTCAAAAAAAAAAAAAAAAAAAAAAGAAATGTAGATGCTTGGTCCACACCCCAGACCAACGAAAATAGGATCTACATTTTAACAAGACCCCCAGAGGATCCATATGCTCATTACATTTTGAGAAGCCTTGACTTAAGGTACAACTAAGCCTGTGAGATTCCACTCAGGCCAGTGCACTGGCAAAAAGTTCCCCAGGTGATTCTAGTGGACAATCAGGGTGGAGAGCCAGCACTTTAAACCAGTGCTTGTTAAACTTCGGCAAGCTGGGAAAAACACAGATTGCAGGGCCCGACCACAAGAGTGATTTAGTATGCCTGGGACATGGCATGAAAATCTGCATTTCCAACAAGCTCCCAGGCCGATGTTGATGCTGCTGGCCACCACACTGTGAGAAGCACAGTTCTAAGCCCATCTATGGTTCCCTTTCAAAGATGGGTTGAAGAAGCAGAACAATTCTGGGGATAAGAAAAATGATCCTCCACAATGAGTCCAGTTTTCTCTGGGTTTCAGCTATTGCCACCAGCTCAGGCAGAGGGTCAAGCATTCTTGACTTGGAATCTGACTGAACTAGAGTCCCATTACACAATTAAGACTCTGTGCAGTGCAATAGAAAATAGCTTCATTTTCCCCCTCCTCACTCCACACTGTTACTATCCATTCTGAGAGCTGAGTTCTTTCTATCACTTTGAGTGAAATCTACAACAGGGTCCATGATTTTCCTTATTATCCTTAGATTGAAGGCGAATAAAAGCATCTTCCGGCCACTTTAGTCTCCCAAGCAGTATGAGTGCAATGATTAATACTTCCAGTCTAGCTTGATTAATTGAAACTCCTAATTCCAGTTACAGCTTTGCATTTACAGCTTTCCTTTCCCTGAGCTTCCAGCCTCTTTCTGAAAAAGAGACTGAACCAACTGCTCTCAACACCACCACCTGCGTTCTCCATTCTCTTCTTTCCCATTTTAGCTCCAGGCTGCCTTTGGGTCCTCCAGATTTGGGGAAGTGTGGATAGAGATAAGGGGTAGCAAATGTCTTCTTACTTAACCTGTACTGTCACTATCAACTTCTACTGGGCTTGGGAGACAAAATTCCAGGAGGTAGCATTTAGGTGGAATACAAAGTGAGCACCTGCCCCCACCCCTGGGAGTTGTGTGCCTGTACTTCCCTGATGCCAATCATGTCCTCTACAGAGAAACTAGACTGTTGAGAAACCTCCCAAGCTTCTCCTCAATATCCTCTTACTGCTGGGCCCCCCTCCACCTGGGAAGATCATTTCTCCACTTGGACACTTAGTGTATTCATTTGCCACAACATATAGTGAAATTACACTATGCTCCCAAGGATGCCATAGCTCCTACCGTAGGCAGCTACAGCTACCTACCTTTAATCCTCTCAGCATGAGTCAAACACCTATTACTTTGCACTCTCATACTCTGAAGCATTTTCTTTTTTCTTTTTTATTTCTTTTTTTTTTTTTGAGTTGGAGTCTCACTCTGTTGCCCAGACTGATGTGCAGTGGCCACTCCCGGCCACCGCAGCCTTGACCTGCTGGGCTCCAGCGATACTTCCACCACAGCCTTCCAAGTAGCTGGAACTACAGGCACGCGCTACCATGCCCAGCTAATTTTTTTATTTATTGTAGAGATGAGGTCTCGCCAAGTTGCCCAGGCGGGTCTTGAACCCAGCATTTTCTTATTGTCCTCCCTAAATGTGGCTGCCTGTAATGGAGGATGGAAGTATGGTTGGCTTCTCTTGTTTCTGTCAGTTCTCTACTCACCTCACCAACTTTGGACTTTGATCAACCCAGGTTTGAAGAATGGAGAAGAGAGGTAAGAGACAGGAAAAAAACTTTTTCTTTCATGGGGTTCCTTGAGGGAGTCCTTGGAAATTCCCTCACAGCGAACCTATGCTTTATTTCCTCTGACTTGGGCAATGCCTGGCTTCTGGTTGATGTCTTATAATGATGATCCTCAGCTCCTGTGTTCTCAAAAGTTCACATTTGGATAGAGTTCTTTTTAAGACTGACCAAGGTCTGATTTCAAGGAAACACTCATTTAATTTGCTCCCCTTTGGTGGAAATACAGTTTCCTCAAATAAATCCCTATCCCTTTGCTCCCAATAGCCATGTTATGAGTTCAATTGTGTCTCCTATGAAGATATGTGGAATTTGTATTTCCCAATACTTCAGAATATGACCTTATTTAGAAATAAAATCACTGCAGATGCAATTAATTAGGATGAGGTCATATTGGAGTAGGAGGGGGGCTTAATCCAATATGATTGCTGTTTTTATAAGATAATATGAGGCAAGAGATAGGGAGAAGTCCAAGGCAGAGGTTGAAGCGACACTGACACAGGCCAAGGTGCACGGGGCTACCAGAAGCTAGAAGAGGCAAGGAAAAAAAAATTCCCTAGACTCTTCAGATGGAGCTTCACCCTGCTGATACCTTGATTTCTGGCTTCTAGCCCCCAGAACTTTCAAAAAATAAATATCAGTTGTTTTAAATTGCCGGAGACCTGCTCCAGCTGGGTTCAGGGTACCCCAAAGGTGGAGATGGCATCGGCGATTGGGGGGAAGAAGAGAGAAAGAGAGAGAGAGAGAGAGAGAGAGAGAGAGAGAAAGAAAGAGACTGGACTCCAGTCTAGTGCAGGAGTGATGTGTGTGTTATTGGGAATTACAACGGGTCTTTTATACACAAAGTCAGATGTGGGAGGGGCGTCCCCCACCCACCAGAAACCTTAATCCATGAAAACTTAATCAATGATTGCCTTTAAACCCTTTTCATATGATAATCTTAAAATCTCATAACAAAGGATAACCTAATCTGTGACTGACATATTCTATAAACCTTTTTCATCCTAAGCTGATTGATTTATGCCAAGTTAAACAATTCTATAAAAGCTTAAGTATTTACTTTACAAATTAAAGTGGCCCATCCCAGAATGTTTGGAATGTGGCCCAGTCCAAAGTTCACAGTGGACTACCTGCAAGTAACCCAGCCACATTCTTTAAACAAAATGGCTGTCTTCTAAAACTGTATTCTACAATTTACACCTTCAATAAATCCTAAAATCATGACCCAGAAGCCTGTGACCAATACTAAGGCTCTTCGATGTGACACAAGTTTGAATTATAAGTTGTGTGAAAGCCAAAACTGCAGTTTGTGGAAGAATGGGAGCAATGAGCTTCTAAAGTTAGCTTGCGTTCATCCTGATCTCAGAGTTTCTATGTTTTGAGCTCACAGGAGCTTAATCTGGTTAGTGCTGAGTAGAAAGGGTGAGGAAATGGGGTCAATAGCTCCCGAACGCATTCTAGTGGTCTTGGGGTCAACGGCCCTTCCTGATCCCTAACGCTCAGTGGGCCTCCGTGGCCGGCTCCCAACATTAAATCACCCTCTTTGTGATACCTTGTTGCAGCAGCCCTAAAAAACTCATACAGGCTACTTCAGTTATCTACTTGATAACTAAATAAAGGATAAAGAAAGTTATTTTTTCTTTCATTGTGGGTCTGGCTCCATTATCTGCATGTTCACTGATTCCAGGGGGCATGTATAACAAGTTTTCTCTAAGAGGTACCAACAATGTCCCCCTCACTGACCGGTGAAAATGAAGCATCTGCCTTCACCTCCACCATATGATCAAGAAAGAGGAAGTGTCACACAACTACAGAGTTCAAAGAACTTCCTCTGCTCCTGAACTTCTCAGGCAACAATCCTCTTATATCTTTGAGTTAATGTTGGACAAAGGGGTCCAAAATTCTATATGGAGGGGCTGTACATGCAGCATGAGAATGCTAATCCAGTACCCCAAGTTGGAACATGAGGATGTGAAGTTACCTTACACTTTTTATTTTTTATTAACAGCCTTTGAGACATCAACAAAAGCTAAGACAGATTGAATCCCATTTTAAACTCCTGATACACTGGAGGGCAAAACACCTGGGTTTCCAGTTACCTTGGAAACTACTTTCTAATTTGTAGTCATGAGAAACTTAAGTGAAACTATGATCTGATAAGCAGCTGAGGTCCTCTTGTTAATTGCCTAAGTCAAAGGGAAATGAAATGGTGTTCTGAAAACATCAGAACTCACGCTCCCATGAGTCTTCAGAAAAATCACTACATCCACTGAATTCATAACTGTGTACTCTTTACAAAGTCAAGTCTTTACTTTTTAAGTCCAAAGGATACAAAAGAAAAAAGTATTTATAAAAATATGTACTGGTAGTTCCTAGATTTTAGATAGGTTGTGTGCTAAGAGTTTTTCCTAAGGTTTTTTGAATTTGGAACTCATTTTCTAACAAAATAATGGCCAAAAGATGATTTTTTTTCAAATTAACCCCCCAAACTTAGTGCAGTTTGATTTTGTCTCATGCTGTGTGTACAGACCCCCCATATTATTTGGACAAGAAATTGATCTTGAGCTACAGCTTTTATCAGACACCAAACTAAACATTAGGCTGTAGTAGTTGCTGTTGATGCCCTATCCCGTGTAAGCTCAGCTCATTAATTTCTGACTTCTAGTCCCCAGAACTATCCTATGTAAGCTCAGTCCCCTAATGCCACCTTCCCCATAAAGCATCTAAATCCTTCACTTCTCTTGCTTGAAGACCCTCTTGAGAGCCACAAAAGTTTCTTCACCCCATAGACAGGGCACTTCAAGCAAGGTTTTCACATGCTTAAGGGTATCCCTTATCAAGTGAGGGAGGAGAGTTAGTGGGTGAGCATTCTCCTTTTCCATGCTCAGTAGGGATGATTCTGAGGTGCTTTACACGTCATTATTCAGAGGACTCCCGGAAGGACTGAACTCCAGTTTCCCGAACAGTAAGAGATAAGAGTGACATTCAATGAATTCTACCCCCTTCTTGGCTTTCCTTTCTTCCCTGTCTCGCTTTTTCTCACCTGTTATGTGTGGTTCCTGGCAACACCTATCTGTGACGAAGTCCTTGTCTCATTGTCTGATTTGGGGGTAAACAAAAATAAGATTTTTTTTTTTTAAAAGATGAATAAGACAGTTTCTGCTCTCATGAAGCTACCAATCTGTTGGGATTTGGAGAGGCATGAACATAATGTAAAGTTCAAAGATAGAGACTGGGAAATAATTCAACAAAAAGACAAGGGAAAGGCAGGAGGAAAGTTTCTAGGAAAGACAGCACTGAAATGGACTTTGGAAAAATGGAAAGGACTTAGTCAAGTTTAAGAAGAGGGGAAGAGCTTCCAGAAAGAGAAACAGCTGAAGAACACACCCACATGCCAAATGCAGGTGAATAGCACAAGTAGATTAGCATTACTGCAGCACAATGAAAACAAAGAGTGTCAGATCAGGCCAGATTTTTTAAAAAATTTTTCTTTCAATAGCTTTGGAAGGTACAAATAGTTTTGGTCAGGGTTTTAAGTGTACCACCACCCCCACCTGTGCACATTGAACCTGATAGGTGATTTTTTTTCAACCCTCCACCCCTTCTTTACTCCCCATTCTGAGTCTCCAGTGTCCATGATACCATTTTCTATGCCTTTGCAGATCCTTAGTTTAGCTCCCGCTTATAAATGAGAACATGCAGTGTTTGATTTTCTGTCCCTGAGTAAGTTCGCATAGGAAGATGTGCTCCAATTCCATCCAAGTTGCTGCAAAAGACGTTATTTCATTCTTTTTGATAGCCAAATAGTATTCCATGGTGCATGTATACCACATTTTTATTATCCACTGATTGGTTGATAGGCATTTGGGTTGATTCCTCATCTTTGCAATTGTGAGTTGAACATGTAGGTGCAGGTGTCTTTTTTATATGACAACCTCTGTTCCTTTAGGTAGATACCTAGTAATGGGATTGCTGAATCAAATGGTAGATCTATTTTAGTTATTTGAGCAATCTCTATACCACTTTCCATAGAGGTCGTACTAATTTACACTCCCACTAACATTGTATAAGTGTTCCCTTTTTTCTGCATTTGCATCAAAATCTGTTGTTTTTGGTTTTTAAAATAATGGCCATAGTAAAGTGCTATCTCACTGAGGATGTAGACAGGAGAACCTGGCCATAGAGAGTTTTGTGTACCTGTTCAATCGAAGTCCTTAGAGGCATCCCTGAGTCCTCTGTCTCTCACACCTCTTATCCAAACTATTAGCAAGTCTTATAGGTTTTACTTTCAAAATATGTCTTAATCCCAACCATGCCTTACTTCTAGAGTGACTAGCTCAACCTAGCATCATTTTCTTTCACTACTGGAATGACTATCCATCTGTTCTCCTTGCTTCTTTTATTTTAGGACACTAATTAGTTTATCTTACTTTCCTACTTTAAACTCTACAAGAGGTTTCCACCACATTTGAATAAAATCTAGACCCCTATATGGTCTGGCATCCAGCTACCATTCTGACATTATTTTCTACCACCCTCCCCTCTCTCACTTTGTTTCAGCCACACTGGTCACCCAACTGCTTCTTGAATATTTCAGTAGTAGAATGTAGCTAGTGGTTACCATATTGGGCAGCATGAAATAGAGCATCCTCACAATCACAGAAAGTTATCTTGGATAGCACTGCACTAGGTGGTCTGCTTCTCAAGGCTAGACCTGAGTCTCTTCCTTTTTGTGTGCCTAGCACCAAATGCAATGCCTGACACCCAGCAGGTGTTTAATCAATATCTCATACATTGAAGCATTCATGAACAAATAAATGAATCCTAGTGGGGGGGAGCATGAATTTGCAGGCTGACTGACCTGGATTTGAACTCTGAGTCATCTTTTATTTTGTTTGTAATATTGAAAAAAATCATCAAATTTCCATGAGCCTCATTTTCCTTATGTGTGAAATGGAAGTGATGAAGTGCTGTGAAGACCAAATAAGGCACAGTATGTAGAGCAGCAGAGAGGATGCCTTGCACATGGGTATTCAATAATGTTAACATTGTTATAATCCTCTTGAATGAATGAATACCTGCTGAGTCAGTATATCACTCAAACACAAAATGACAAGTCTTATCTCTCCAGATAAGTGTCATCTCTCCAGATAAACCTCAGTGTTTCTCAAATTGGGGTGACTTTGCTCCCCGTTCTGGAAACATTTTTCAATATCTGGAGCCATTTGGGGCTGTCATCATTGGTGATGGAGGGATTTCAACTAGTATCTAATTGTTAGACACTGCAGATGCTGCTTAGCTTCTTACAATGCACAGGACAGCCTACCAAAATAAAGAATTATCCAGCCCCAAACGTCACCAGTGCCGAGGTTGAGAGATCTTGCTATGTATTCACAGCATACACAACTTGGTGGCATGCCCTCTTCCTTCTGTCTGACTCCAGCCACTTCCTTGCTCCACTCCACTTCCAGCATCTTTAGAATCATGGAATAATAGTGTTGAAAGAGACTATCTAGTTTCATTTCCCCCCAGAAGCAAACTCTGAAATGAGGTTTGAGTGTCAGTTATTTGGGAGGTGGAGAAAGCAACAATGGGAGAGTGGAGAAGTAGTAAGTCAGGGAGTAGGAGGATGCTAAGAAAGGATGAAGAGTCAGCTGCCATGGTGGGCAACTGGAGCCAGGATAGGAAGTGCCTCACATATCCCGCTGAAGGACAAGGAAGCTGGGATATTTATCCATGAGCCACAGCAATCATTAGTTGAGGGCTGCTCCAGGGATGTTGATTCCCCAGAACCTTCTTGTCTTCCACATGAGTGGTCAAGTAGGATTTGGAGCCAAAGGGAGCTGTCAAGCAACAAAATGCAGGTGTTGGAAGTTGAGTCCGTGTGCCCAGAAGAGATAAGAATGACAGGTTAAGGGCAGGACGGCAACAGCTTTTGCTATGTAGCTTTGTCTCCATGGCTTTACTCATGAGAATGAACTCTGGAGACTGAATACTAGGGTGCAAATTCTGAATGCACCATTGACTTACTCTGTGACCTTGAACAAGTTACCATGCTAACTTCAGTTTCCTCCATTGAAGAAGAGAAATGATAGTGGTACTGACCTCATAGGATTGCTGTGGTGATTAAACAGGAAAATACAAATGAATCACATAAAGTGCCTTTTGTCAGACAGCCTTAGCTATTATGGTGATAGAAGTCATAAAGATAGCTAACCACGGTGGAGAATTTACTTTGTGTCAGGCACTCTTTTAAGTATGTGGTATGCACTAACTCATTTAATCTTCCCAGTGACTGAGGTAGAAGCCATATCATCCCTGTTTTGCAGGTAAATACAAAACACTAAGAGGTCAGTCAGGTAAACTTCTGTTGCCTGAGATAAGATTTGAAGGTTAGCCGGGTTCGGTGGCTCAGCCTGTAATCCTGCGCCTTGGGAGGCTGAGGTGAGTGGATTGCCTGAGCCCGCAGGTTCGAGACCCACCTGGGCAGCAAGACCTCATCTCTACGATAAATCAAAAAATCAACCGGGCGTGGTAGCACGCGCCTGTAATTCCGGCTACTCGGAAGGCTGAGGCGAAAGGATCGCCGGAGCCCAGCAGGTCGAGGCTGCGGTGGCCGGGAGTGGCCACTGCACTCCAGTCTGGGCGACAGAGTGAGACTCCAACTCAAAAAAAAAAAAAAAAAAAAAAAAAGATCTGAAGGTTGAGAACCATCAATTATATAAAGAAGGAGAAAAGGACATTCCAAGTAGGAAGTATGCTGTGCTCATGTATGCTAAACTGGAGTCCTCCTTAAAGTCTTTCCCTCCTTGTGTGGTGACAAAGTCAGACACTGTGAAATATGACCAAATATTTCCTGATGATCCAGGTGCCAGGTACAATCATTCACTTGAATTGCACGGTGACATTTTCCCAAGCCCTGTGCTCTCCAAAGCAAGCAGTGGGTGGCAGCTCAATCCTAAGGAACGTGGTCTTTTTTCACCATAGCCTGCAATTACAATGAAACCTGACCTTTGCAGTTTCATTTTCAGGCTTTTGAAATGAAGATGTCTGGATTCAAAATTGGGCAACGTTGTCAGCAGGGAGACGCCTGGAAGCAGAAGAATATTTATGGTAATAAAAAACTTGAACTCTCAAAGGACCAGCTAAATTACAGTTGGCACAAGGCATATTAGAACTTGTCCAGATTTACTGTCAGTCCTCTGAATTCATGGCCTTAAAAGGCAATAAATTGTTGGAAGAATATACTGCTTAAGCAGATCAGAGGTAAAGACGAATAAGGAAAGCTTATGAAATAAAAATTATTGAATTCCAAACTTTTCTCCTAAATTTTATCAAAATGTAACATTTCCAGACATAAACTGAGGTGTTGTTTTAAAATCTGATATTTCTGTAGCCATCTTATTCCTTAATCTGATTCCCCTTCACACATACATTCTATCCTCATATAAATGGGGGGGGGGGTCTCAAGCTGTTTGTGGGAGAAAAAAGATTGAACAGGAGCCAGCAAGTGAGTTAAGATCAGTTTTCTCATTTGTCTTGTTCTATTTTTACCCTTCAGTACTATAAAATTGTGAATACTAAATCTAGAAATTGATAAATCCTTTCATTAAAAAGGAAGTCTCAACATAAGTATCCTGTTAGACATTATGATATTAAGTATATATTTTAGATTTTATTCCCTCATGTCACACCCATCTGCAATATAAATATTATTAATTTACAAGTAAATGTAACACATTTATCATGTTGGAAACTATGATACCAGCCTTACATGCAACATAATAAGGAGATGATAATTAAACATTTAGTCACACCACCCTTAATAAGCAAAATATTTCTGCTAAGAAAGCTGAAAAGAAGAGACCAAAAAATGAACATAAAATGCAGAACAAAGTATAATCGATGGTGAAAATCTGTATTTTAACCCTGCCTAATAGGATGACAGTTTTGCGCTGCCTCAGCCCTATATATCCACCTACGAAGGCACAACAATTAGCCAACCTTCCCTTGCTCCCTCTCTCTAAACAGACACCATCTCGTTCTCTAGCAACAGTGCAAGCAAAGACAAAAACTACAAGATAAATAGGAAGCATGAACAGCCTTAAAGCATATTTCACCTGGAATAACCATGCCCAAGAGAGTAAAAAGTGATGAAATTCTATCCAACTGGAGGAATGTAACAATAAAAGCCTTTCTTTCCTCATGCTAGCTCTTGGGAAATGAGATTTCATATCCTCTCATTATAACCTATTCCAATTTTTAACAAGCAGGACCATAAAAAAGATCTTCCTTATGTCTAAATTAAATCCTTAATCTTGCACTTTAAACCACATTTCCCTTTGATTGTCCTCACTAGAAATAGAGAAACTTTCATTTACCTAATATATATTCTCTTACTTTCCTTTATCTTCTCTGAGCCACTTAACTTCACTGTCACTCTGATTTTCCTATGATCCAGGCATTTTCTGTGCTGCATGTGAACTATACAAAGTTCTTAAATTTCATGTATTTTGGAGTTCATAATTATACAGATTATTTTTAAAAGATATTAACCAAGACTGTGTAAGTTCTTTTTTATTTCAAAAGTTATTATAGACCCAAACACATTTATCTTATTTAAAAAATCAAACCATACAGAAGCACATGGGTTAAAAAATAAAAGTCCCATTCTATCTCAAACTACTCCCCTTCCCAGAAGTAATTACACTTAAAAATGTGATATATGTCTTCTTGAACTATCGTCTCACCATTTATAGATTTGTATATGTATATAAACATATATATGTATATTGAATTTTATATAATCACTTTATCACTTTATATCATTTGTTCTTGTTTATGTATTTCCTGGCAATTTAATTATATTGATACATAAGATGTGTTTATTCAATACTAAAATTGATACAACTCTATAAGTTAGGAGTTGTATTCAGTTCCTGGGAACAGAGGCTAGAAATAACAATAGAACAATGGCTTAAACAAATTAAAGGTCATTTCTCTAACCATGACAAAAAGTAGCTGGTTGTTTTCCAAGCCAGATTCATTTTCTTCCTGGGCAAACAGTTAAACTATACTTCCAGACTTCCTTACAGCTGAGCACAACATGTGATTGAGGATCATCAATGAGCTATGAGTGGAAGTGATGCACACCACTTCTAGGACTGAGGGATAAAACCCTCTCATGGGGATACACTACTCTTCATCTGAATAGAGTAGACTCTAGGACCCAGAGAATATGGGAAGTCACAAGATGGAAAACCAGATGCCTGCCTTGCCACATAGAGAATCTACAGCAGAGTTATTCATCCCAAACATCTAACCTGGTATGAGTGAAAATAAACTTTTGCCATGTTCAGTCACTGAAATTGGAGTTGTTTTAATAGTTAGCCTACCTTGGATAATATGTACACTCACTAAAGTAAACCCTAGTTGAGAAGTCCAGGACTGGTATGGTAGCTGTGCAGAGTCATCAGAAATCTGAGCTTTGATCTTTCTGTTTCACCATCTTTAACAAGTATGGTGGAGCTAAGTGATGTCTGCTTTGCTTGGTTTCTGGACTTGTGGGTTTCTCCAGGCTTATCCTTCTCCTGATTACAATATATTACATGTCTGATACCTACTCATTATTATATAACCTGTGAACAGTGTAGTAAAATGATGCTTCTAGCATGGTAAGAAAATGTAGCTGAGTCTTTCACATAATCTTACAAAAACTATATAGAGTTTTAGAGAAATACTGTTGGAGAGTATAAGAAGCTTGGCAAAAAAATTTTTGCTAACAATCCAAGATTATCTTTCATGAGAAGCTGAGATTTGAGAAGACATGCTCACAAATATCAATTTTATAACATTTGCTGACAATATATCTTGTGTAATTAGTGCAGTGAACTTTAATTCCTACAAAATGTATGTCAATACACTCATTTTCACCAAGCTACCAAACCTGTCCTTGATGAAACTACTATAGATACTACTTTAACACAGGCTTCCTCTATAAAGAGTGTCTCATGGTCTAGATGGTAGTTGGAACTCCAGCCATTTTATCAAGGTTCTAGGAATCAGAGGCAGGGAAGGAAAGAGATAATCTTAAAAAATAAACACACAGAGTATAGAGCATCTTACTGAAACACTTGTAAATATTAAGTTCCAGATAGCTCTCAAAGTCACAATGACACACACACAATCCTGAGCACTTCCCAAGTGAATAAAAGGGAAGAAATTTACAAAGAGTGAATGCAGAGAGGACTTGACGTCCTCAATATTCCCAGTCTCTTTGAAGCTAAAGATAAAAAATTTTAGAAAATCCAAAGAAGAAAGAAATTTCAAAGTATACTGATTGCATCTGCACAGAAAACTCCCAACAGCCTTAAAACACACCAGGAGAGAAGTCCTTGCCCAGAGCATTCACTTACTTTCTTTTTTTTTTTTTAAATCGCATCTTCATCTTCAACATATTCAGTATACAATGGTGCCTGCCTACCAATGGGTCCTTTCATGCTACCAAGATGTTTTTGTTGGTCTTACTATCTAAATATTTTTATCTTTTAAATCCAAGTGTGCTGCTAAATTCTAGGACAAGCCCAAAGCTCTCTTCATGGGAAAACTTGCATTGCCATCACAGAAAACAATTTCCAAATTAAGAAACTGCTCACTTGACCTTGGTCATTTATCTTATTGGATGTCTACTTAAATACTAAAACATGTAAAAATTCATTCCTGAAACTTCAGCAGGGAAATATTTCCCTTCTTTTCTAAGACTATATGAAAGATACATATTTCACCTACCTATTCCAGTTATATTCATGTATAAAATAAATCCTAAACTATCATCCATCACACCTTGTATCTCAACTTGAAGACCACCTGATTTATGTAACTAAAAATTCTAACCATATATCCTAATCCCTGAGACACTTACCTAAATTCAAATTTTGTCTCTATCATCTAATAACTATGCAAATTTTGACAAGACCTTCACCTTTAAAAACCTCAATTTCTCCATCTGTAAAATAGGGATAATAATGATTATCTATGTCATAAGATTGTTGCTGCAAGAACTGTGAGTAATCTGAGGTCTCACCTTACTTTCAAGCTAACCAACCAACCTGCCCAGTTTCACAGAAGTTTCACAGAAGCAGGCAGAAAACATGAGACTCCTGGGTCAGACACAGAGGGGTTTATTACTCACAACAGAGCATACAGCATAAGCTTCATGTTTGCATGAAACCTGTCCCCTTAATTTCCAAGGAGGCAATGCAGAGGTGGTCCCAAGTAGGTGTTGCCTATACAGTGAATGTTTTCCACAGATGAGGAACCTCAAATTTAGAAAATCCTATTCTTTTAAAGAGTCTGCAAGTAAACCTGCCCAACCTTTGTACCAAAGGGAAACAGTCTCTTTATTATCCTGGACAGCAAACAAATCCACCCTTTGCTTCAGAGGGAGCTACTATCTCTATCTTTTAAGGCTATTTTCAATACAAATATCCTTGAAAAGATAGTCTAGAACAAAGAAAGTTAGTGCCTCAGCCTGTAAGACTTGCAGAAATGCAAAATAACCATGGAGAATTGTTTTCCAGCAGTTGTAAAAATTAAAAATATGTAGTAGGTAAAGCATTTAGCACAGTTTCTGATACACAGTAAACACTGAATCAATGTTAGCTATTGTTATTATGCCAGACATATAAATTCTTTTGATGACTTGATATTCCTTTTGATGTTACATTGTCAAGGGATCTTTCAGGATCCAGAAACTGTTGTACTGCTGAAGCTTCTCCTTTAATCTTTTCTGCTGTCATTGCTAAAGTCATCAAGAAGATCCCTGAAGCTCCAGACCAATTCACCTCTCTACACCCTCACACTCTAGAAGCCTCTCTCTTGCCATCTCTTCCCAGAAAGCTGCTGGTTTAACAGCAAGGAATTATGGTCTGTGTGTGCCAAGGGTTTAGTGTGCCTTGCCTTAATCCATGCCCCACTTGAGGCTGACTTGCAGTACTATGGCTCTCCAATCCATGGTGTATAGTCCTGATATTTTACTTTCCATCAGGGGCATAAACAGTTCTCTATGACAATACTAGCTTTCTGCTCATTTTGATAGTGGTAGAGATTGATAAGATGTTCACCAAACTCATTCCTTCTTCTTTTGGGGCACAGAGCTAGACTACATTCCCCTGCTTCTCTTGCAATCAGGTGTGGTCAAATGCCTTAGTACTGGTCGATAGGTTGTGCAGAAGTGATGTACAGCTGTTCCAGGCCTGGTCCACAGAAATATCCCACAGGAATCCTCCACAATCTTTCTCTTTCTTTCCTCATGTTCCAGCTGGATGCAGAAATTACAGAAGGTTCTGGAGGCCCTATGGAACAGCGGAGTCACAAGAAGGTAGAAGCTTGGGTCCCTAACTGTGTGGAGTAGACTCTTCCCAATAAACCATCCTCATCAATCGATATTTTTTGTGTTAAGCCATTGAAATTGGGGAGTTGTTTAATGTAACAGCTATACTGCTCAGAGTATTGCATATGTTTTACTTCAAACTCATGGCCCTATATACCCCAACTAGGTTCCAGGTGATTAGGCTGCCAAGAAATACTCTTAGTAAAGAAAGGCGGTTTTTACCCCACAGAAATATGTTCTTCCTTAACGTGGGGGTTCATAGGTTCATAGAGAATTATCTGGGTGCCATTCAGCAATCTCAGAATCTGAATGTAACACAGGATATCCTTCCTTTCAAGATCTGACCACTTTCTTCCCACCAGGGCCCTGAAACCATGTTCTCTGGGACCTCAAAGCCTTGAACAACATCTTATCATTTGAAATAAATGTTCCTACTCCTTCCCTTACAGCTTAAGATCACACCCCACTTCTGTCAGTATACCTGCTTCTGGACTGTATACTTTAGGGAAAAAGTTTCTCAGAGGTATGATCCTCTTTTGCCTTTCAATATCAGACCACTCTACTCTGAAAAATTTTCCTTCCTATAGGGCACCTTACAATCTAACACACAATTTAGCCAATGAGATGTGGGATAAATCCTCCCATAAACTGGAAAATGAGATTCAATCACCATTGTTACTACCACCCAGATCTCTCCTCTACTCCCTCCCCAAGGCCTTTATTTCTTATGTCCTTTCCTGATTGAACATGGCCCTCACTTGAAAATATTCATCAGCTTTCTAGTAAATGCAGACGGATTTTTAATGCTCAGTAAAAAGTTGTAGGTCAAGGGTGAGAAGAGTGAAGGAAACATTTCAGGGGGGTAAAAGGAACTATTAGAAGAGGATAGGCCAGGCACGGTGGCTCAGCCTGTAATTCCAGCACTTTGGGAGGCCAAGGTGAGAGGATTGCCTGAGTTCAGGGGTTTGAAACCAGCCTGGGCAACTTGGTGAGACCTCATCTCTACAATAAATCACAAAAAAAAAACCTAGCTGGGCGTGGTAGCATGTGTCTGTAATTCCAGCTGCTTGGAAGGCTGAGGCGGAATGATCGCCTAAGCTCAACAGATCGAGGCTGCAGTGCCATGAGCGTGCCACTGCACTCCAGCCTGGGCACAAGAGTGAGACTCCAACTCAAAAAAAAAAAAAAAGCATAAGTTATTTTTTAAAGACAGAGAACAGAATATATGTTCATTTTCACTCAAAAGATATACCTGAAAAAATCTCTCTCAGGACCAGATAGCATGCCTAAATCATATACCAAATCACACCCTATGGTTTAAGATAAGTCACTGTTCATATTAAATTCTAGGTCCAACCAAAATGTTGAAATTCTTATGAGAGGGCTAAAGTGTGACTCAATAGCAAACCTGGATTAGTGGGATTACATCCTGGCTATGCCATTTATTAATTGAGTGACTTTGAACTAATCTTTTAGCTACTCCAATCCTCAGTATTTCTACTTAAGATGGAGATTAAAATACTACTTATAAGTTAAATGAAACAATGCATGTAAAATGCTTAGAACAACTGGTAGGCATATAGTCACTCCTTATTAAATTAACAATTTGTGGCAGAGTCATTTACTACTCTCTGAATATCCATGAGCTCCCCCATATTCTTCAGCCCTTTAAAGTTGGAGAAACTATATACCTAGTTCTGTCCAATGGTCTGGGAGCATATGATGCATGTCACTTCTGGGCCAAAGCATTTGCGCACCAGTATTTGCCTTTTCAGCTCTCTTAATCTCTGAAGAATTTATCATAGAGGCTACAAGAGAAATAGCAAAAGCACAGGAAGAGCCTGGGTTACTTGGTCTCCACACGGAGGATGACTGCCTTAAAGAGTCATCAGCTCTTATCAGACTTTCTGTGAGTGGGAGGGATGCCTTTGCTGGGTTTAGCCACTGAGACTTCAGGATTAGTTTGTTACTGCAGCATGCGTAGCTTATCCTAAGTAGTACACCATTATAATGCAGTCACTTCATATGCCCAATTAAACAAATTCAATTATATGATCTTGGTCAAAATAATTATAAAAGGAAGAAATAACATTCTACCCCCTTTCACTCAATAAGCTCATGACCCAAAGTGAGCATGAGATAAGAGACATTAGTATGTGGTTGCACCCTCATTTGGTCACCATTTTTACTGCTTCTTATAGTGTAAGCATCTCTCTAAGCTAAATATAAACCTAGTTTTTAAACATACATATTTTTATATCCAGTATATTCCCTAAACAAAAAACTATTTTATCTTATGTTCAACTGAATAACAAAAATCAGAATTCTGTTCCAAAGTTAGAGAAAAACATGGCTGTATTGTGCTTACTAAGAGAAAGGAAACCTCTTGCCAGTGTGGCACTTTTCCTAAGGGCTTTTCAAGGATAATTTTGATCACAGAGTCTTCCTAGCTAACTTTAGACTCTAACCTTAGTGTGAGATGTAACTGCCCTTGATTCCTGTAAACATTAAATTATAATGGTGAAATTAAATAATTATATAGAATTATTGGAATGGAGGATATACTCGATAATGTTAAATTCCAACCTCTGCCACAATGTTTAATGAACAACATATTTCAGAGGCACCAATCCAATGGATGCCTTTCTAGTAGGGACTACTAAATTTAAACTGGAGTGGAAAGGAATGTTTATACCACCCCTTCACATCAACACCCACCCAGTTGTGTTTCTGTGCAAGAAGAAGCTTCCAGCCTCTTCACCTGATGGTCAGGAGTTAGTGACAACATCCTCAGCCTCTCTCTCCCCAAAGGCTACTTCCAACAGAAGCCATGAAAACCCCAATTAGTGAAGGCTAGGACATTCATAGAGTAACACTGTTCTTAATCAGTAGGGTTATGTTGTCCCAAAGGCCAGAATCTAGTCAGGGGATTTCTGTCAGGAGATTTCATGAGCTCAGGTGGATTTCACAAAGGCGATCTCCCATCTTCATTTCTCTCACCCATGGGATGGGACCTCCTGGACAGGGTTTCCCTGTGGAGAGGAAATGCTCCATTCTTTCCCTCTCAACCAGCCATTCTGTGAATGAGGCAGGTGTGCATGCCATGAAGCAGTCTGGGTAAGTGGACCAAAAGACTGTCCTGTAGACCCCACTCTTTCAATAGACAAATACAAATACAACCAGGCTTCACTCTAAAGCATTTTCTCCCTTCCAGGAACTCTGCATTAGACGTTAACAGACTTTCATCCTGTCATGAGTAATGCTGATACCATTTGCCTTTGGGTACTTTGCTTATGTTCTCCATCACTCAGAAGCTTGAAAAGGAAGAAGAATGATTGCAAACTTTACCCCAATCCCTGGTACCAAAAAGTCACACCTAACCTTGGGATGTACTTGTTAAATGTTTTCCTTGTAAACTGCTCTAGCTTCCTATCTTATTCCTTATAGAATTACAGAGACTTTGATTAAAAATTCATCTGGAAGTAAGTTATGATACCTACATGTAGTCAAACTTAAACAGTCTCTTTCCTAAAAATCGCTATGGGAAAGGGAGCCTCTTATGTGGTTACATATTGAAGTACTGTATTTTTACTGCACAATGGAATAACATATGTAAAATCAGATATATTCAATGTGCATGAACCAACATTGTTCCTGCTTGGTCTTATTAGGAAGACAAATGCTGCAGAAATGGATATTTATATATTTATATTAAATACACATAAAGATGCATACATATACTTATATATAATACGTAGAGAATATTTTAGTGAGTCACAGACTAAAATGCCTAGTATGACACAATGAGTCAAAATTTGGGGTTTTCCTAAAATACATGGAGTTCATTTTCAGAAAAAATCATGATATAAAATTATAAGATGAAGGCAGCTCAAGTCATGTGGGTCACAGAGGCAACCAACATATTTCAAATGAGTTCATTTTAAACCATTGCTCTATGCAAAAATACTGAACTATGAATCTCTAAAGTGTTCCTTCTGAGGGTAATGTTGCATAAGTATTTTTAGTCTCATGTTATAAAGGAAAAATAAAACATACAAAGGCATATTTTTTGAAAGCTACTATATGAACCTAATTAAGAAATTATAGGCTCCAAAGCTGTGGGATTTACTTTATTCTGGTGTAAATTGCTATCTTCTACAAATTTCTATGAAGATTATATATGCCAAGTGATTCCTGCTCCTCCCCAAATGCACAAGTGATTGCAACAGTTCACATACTCCTGCTGATTCATTTGGAGAGAAGGGCAGTTTCCATTTGTGACAAACCACCTCATGTTAATATTATGTTGTATCTAGTCAAATTTCTAAAAATATGCCAGCAACTATTGATTGTGTTTTATCACATTATATTGTGACTACAGTCAACTAAATTTCTTTCAAAAGATTTTTTTAAATGTAAGCTCAGAAGAAATTCTCAGGTAGAAGAAAGCTAGTAAAAAACAATATATGATGGGAAGGGTCTGCAGCCCCACCCTCTGGAGACTACTGTAGTATCAACAATTCCCAAGTATCCATCAACACACTTGAAGTCCCCTGTACCCTCTTCTGAAAATTCATTTTCCTCTCTCTCTCATCCCCACAAAGTCACTACTCTCCTGAAATGGGTATTTACCATCCCCATGCATTCCTTTATGTCATTACCACAAAGGTATTTACCTGAAAGCAAAATGTTATTGCTTTGCATGCTTCTAAATGCTATATAAATTGTATCATTGCTCATACAGTTTTCTACATTATGTATTCTCAACCAGGACAATATTGCCTCAAGAATGGAGGGGTGGGTGAAGGGAGTCTTACTCTTCTGATGTATAAGGCACAAATATATATGTACAGTACAAAAACAGATACACAGTATATCAGAGGTACTAAAATTTCACGGGGGAACATTAGGGGAAAAATGTCTTAAAAGACTCTTTTGGAAGGTGATAATAAAAAAAAAATAAAGTTGAAGTCTAGCTTTTGTAGTCCTAGCACTTTGGGAGGCCAAGAAGACAGGATCACAAGAGGCCAAAGCTGGAGGCTGCAGTGAGCTGCAATCACACCACCACATTCCAGCCTGAGTGACAGAGTGAGAGTCTGTCTCAAATAATTGATTAAATGAATAAATAGATAGATAAATGTTGAGAAACATTGTTCTACATCCTGCTACTTTCTCTCTGCTTTATGTCTGTAAGGCATGTCTGTGTTAATATGTACAACTCCAGTTTATTCCTTTTTCACTATGCAGAGTATTCCAATGCCTGAGTATACCACAAATTATTTATCCATTCAGTCATAGATGTTGCTGTCAGTTGGTTCTGTAACGACAAGCATCCTTGAGCATGTCTCCTTATACACACATAAGTGAGTTTCCCTGGGATGTACAGCCAGGGGAGGCATTGCTGGGGCTTGAGTAGCTACAAATCAGCCTTACTAAATGATTACAGTCACAGAGTCTGCCCAGATCCGAGAGAAGATACACGAACCCTACGTCTTAAAAGGAGTTTCAAGGAATTTTCAGATATCTTTAACTTTTCCCTGAGTAGCGAGGCATGGAGAGGACTTTCTTCCCATCTTCTCACCAGCACACAGCACAGAAGAAAGAAAAAGCACTCCTTCTGTCAACAATACTCTCTACTTTTACCCAGTCACCTATATTTGTAGACATTGCATGTACGGTATCCTTAAGGGTGGTTTATGTGCATAGAGTATTCAGGGTTTGTATGTGTGTGTGTTTTAAAAATCAACATTCAATTTATTAAAGTTACTAATTCAAAGATCTAGTATCTTAAGTTTTAAAAGCTTAACGCTTTGCTTTATGTATAAGACTAGCAAAATTTAGAAATAACCTTTAAAAGACCCTTGAATAATATTTATTCCACTTAAAACTTAACTGAATGTCTTTAAGCATTTAAACTAAGTGCATAAATTGAATATTTCCATTTCTTTTTCCTTTTCAAAAACTGCTATTGTATGGTTTGGCAAACAAATTTTTCAAGTACTTAAGTAATGCTTACAAATCTAATAAATTAAACTTATAAACAGGACAACACTTAAGCATGTTAAATAGTCTAAATGAGCTTATAAACTTAGTAAGATTTCAATTTAACATCACAAATCTCAATTAATTACCCAATTACATAGTTTAAAATTGGAATTAAAGAACTGACCCAACACTCTAAAGAGGTTAAATTTTTTAAGCATTACAAATACTTGAAATTTTAAATATGTATTAGTGCTTTAAGACAAAAATGTGATAATACTAGTCTGGTTATTTGAAACACTTTTATCCCTAACCCAAAAATTTTCCTGGACTTAGAGGTCATTAATCCACTAAAAAAGTTTATGTCATTCCACACCATTAGAGATTAGCTTCCATGTAATTTTTGGGGTTGGCCAGGACTTGACTGAATTTTTGACCATGACACTGATGGAACCAACCAAGGCCCTATTTATTCTTTGTAACAGCAACTTTAAAACTGTCAAATGAACTGACACATACTGTTCTTTTTTATGTAAATCACATTTTCAAGCCAGATTAGACTCTGTCACCCCCACTGAGGTGATTACCTCATTTGTTTTAACTTTGCATTTCTTTGGCTCATCAGATATATTCATACATTTCCCCTCTAACTCAAAACACCTTTGAACTTGATTCTTTTAATGTAATTCTTATCTTGTAGGACCACACGCCTTTTGCAGAAATTTAAAGCCCTACCAGATGAACTCTAGATCTCTCATGAGGTTGTCTGTCCATTTGGTCACAGCCCTAAAGTCACTCTACAGAAGCACGGCATCCTCATCTAGATACATGTGTGGGGAACCCCATGGGGTAGAAGAATGACCCCAGTCCTGAATACGGAGGGTTTCTAGGTATGTACTGCAGCTCACTGCCCCCTACTCTGCCTTCCTCAACAAAGGAATGGGGAAAGGACTTTGTTAATTGTCAAAGTAGTTCAGATACTTGAAGTTTTCCCTGAAATCTCCACAATTGCTTTCTTTTAAAGTCAATTTTACAAAATAACTTTCTTTGTCTGTCTAAGCAACAAACAGAACACTGATATCTGGGAGGTGAGGAGGGTAATCTACTGAATTTGTATCATATACCCTGCTCTGTGTCAGATGTACTTTTAGATGCATCATCTCAACTTCATTTTTGCAATAATCTTATGAGGTAGATGCTGTTCCACTTTTACAGATGAGGAAAACTGAGGCCCAGAGAGGTATATCAGGGAAAATAGGTTCAACAAATCTCAGCATTGATGACTAAAATAAAACAGATTTTACCTTGGTAGGGCACATTTCATCAAATTGAACAATTTTTAATGTTTTCATTATTCATGTTCCACTTTAAAGCAGGCGTCAGCAAACTTTTCTTGTAAAGGGCCAGTTGGTAAAGATTTGGGGCTTTGCAGGTTGATAGAGTTAAAATTATTCATCAATATACAAATGAGTGGGCATAGCTGTGGTCCAGCCAATCTTTATTTACAAAATCAGGCTGTAGTTTGCAGGTAATGGAAATGTTCTGAAACTAGAGTGTGGTGATGGTTGCTCAACTCTATAAATTTACTAAAAATCACTGAATTTGATACTTAAGATATGTGGATTTTATTGTTTGTGAGTTATACTCCAATAAAACTGTTAAAAACAAAAACGAGTTGACTTCTGGTTTTAGAAGGTATAAGCTTGTCTGTAAGCCACTAATAATTCTTCTCACCTAGAACTAATTACCTCTTGTCTATTTTTTAATTCCTCCTCAAATTTTATTTAAGATATATTTTTATTATCATCAGAAAAAGATAATCAGAAAAAGCAACTGAAAACCCACTGATGAACTAGGTAACTCTGCATACAAAAGACGTGGCCCTGTGTTCCTATTCATATTTACCTTTTTTTTGAATAGTCTTCTTTGTCTGAACAGAGGCAGCCAAAGCTATACTGTGAGATATAAAACAGTTCTGGAGGGGTTTTTATCAGCTCACTGACAGAAGGGAAAATTTATGCTTATGATTTGATATCTATAACCTCAGCACTAAATATCTTCCACCCAGCCACATGGACACATTTGATCTTTTGAAGCAATTACATATGAATCTTTGCCTGTTTTCATTTATAAGTTCCAACACATGATAACGGACTAAGAGTCATAGTGTGGAGCTAACTCTCTCTGTATTTTAACATCTCCTTGACTATGTAACACATTTTTAAAAAATATTTCGGCATAGAAGTGATTTCTTTAATCCTTGTGGAATTCTAAAAGATTGAAAGGTTTTGGTCTCCTCGGAATGTAACTCAATTGGTAGCAATTAATTGGCGAGCACAGAACAATCAGCTGCTTCCTTCAAGTGTGTTACTAGCTAGATCAAGGAAAAGGGTCGCTTTTTCTGACTTTTCAAGGGTAGAGTTCTGAAAAAGCTCCTTGCAGAGTGTGTCTTATCAGTGGAAAATGCCAGAAAAGAAGCATTGGACAACCTCAAAAACATTGTAAGTCCCAGGTCCGTCCTACAAACTCACCCCGGGTAAAGCTGCACAAGAAAAGGAACAGAGAGCCTGAGACATCATTGCCCCTGAGCAGAAAGCAGTGGTTTTCTCTTGCATCAGATGCTGGTCACTTCCCAGTGAGCCCTTATCAGGCAGTCAAAACAAAAGGAAAGAAAACAGTTTCATCTTTTTAATTAACTAGCTTGTTTCCTTCCTTAATCTGCACTGTCCAGGCAGTTAATCTTTGCTTGATATAGTTTTGTCTTCCTTCGTAATTAAAAATGCCCTCTGTGTGTGAAGGCACAGGATGCCACATGCTGACTAGGAGAGCGAGATTCAAGGCTTGTGGAAAGTGAAAAAAAATGATAGAAGGGCAGAAAAGAAGGGGGAGAGAAAAAAAGGAAAAGAAAGGATGATGAGCCTGAGGAGGTGACAAGGGAAGAAAAAGAGTTGGACTTTGAGAAAAGATACAATATCCATGTTCTATCATGTGCTGGAATCCAACCAAGAAGTGCTTTCTTAGGAAAACTTTTCCCCAGCCTATGGATAACTGCTGGGTGGATATTACCTACCACCATGTAGAATCCAAATGGATTTCTTTTCAAGCAGATATTCAAGTTTCACAACAGAAAGTCAATCTTACCCTTGTCCCTGCTTATTTCAAAGCATCTGAATCCAACCGTACCAATAACATGGAATCTCTGCACGCCGATTACTTGCCAAAGAGGATTGTCACTGCTATGGTCTGAATATGTCCCTTCCAAAATCCAGGTGCTCCCAAAGTGATGGTATTAACAGGTGATTATGCAATGGAGATACCTTTCTCATGAATGGAATTATGACCCTTATTTAAAAACAAAACAAAACAAAAAAACAGTATTTGGCTGGCTTACTCTTCCATTAGAGGACCATGTGAGGACACAACATTTCTCCCCTCCAGAAGATGCAGCAACAAAGTGCCATCTTGGAAGCAGAGAGAAGTCCTCACCAGACAAGCAAACTTGTCAGTGCCTTGATCTTAGACTTTCCAGCCTTCAGAACTGTAAGAAAATTAATTTCTGTTCTACTACCCAGTCTCAGATATCTTGTTATAACAGTACAAATGGACTAAGACAACCACTCACTTAGCAAAAGTGAGATTTTTAAAAATAGTATTTATAGATAATTGCTAGCATGCTCAGCAATCTATTTTACTGCAAATACACTAAATTGTATCCTTGGAAAAATCAGATCATCAGAGTTGTGCTGTTTATTTTATTCCGGCCCTACGTAGACTTAGATTTCATGAACTGAGCGCCAGTATAAGTCATCAGGCAATGTCAAGGCAGTTGATAAAAAGTGCCTCAAATGCTCTTTTTGGTTTTTATTTGATTGTTTTTTATAACATAGTACAGTTACTATCTTTAGAACAAGCCAGAGGAGAACATTCTTTGAAGACCCCAAAGCAGGGTCTATTAAATATGCTCCCTCTAATCTGTGATGTGTCTTTACTTTGGCTCAAGTTGGGGTATGGGTCCATGTCTTAGTGTGCTAGATGCCATAGCATGCCTTTGGTGTACTAAATCTATCCGCAGTCTCATGCCATTCTTTCTACCTTTGATTCCTTTTACTATGATATTTCTATAATTCTTAATGCTTATTTTTCTGACACAAAGCAAATACATATGCATTGTAGAAAGGAAAGAAAAAAAGAACAAGTGCCATCCTCTTTTTCTCTCCTTTCACTCCCCATCCCTCAATACTTTAGTTAATATTTTGAAGCAAATTGTTTCCTTTTTGACACACATGCATATATAAACTTACTTTACAAAATATAATCATGTCATAATATTGTTTTGTAAGCCATTTTTTGAACACTTTCCCATGTCCTTATGTTTTCTTATACATTATATTTAGTAGTTGCATAGTATTTCATCATTTATTTAATCAATCACCTTTTGTTGGATATTTTAGTGGTTTTCAAGTTTTCACAAAAGAGATTCTACAGTGAATACCCTTGTAACTATTTCTTCATATAAATTCAAATGTATTTGCTTCCTCTTTTATTATAAAAGAGGAAATACATTTATTATTCAAATGTATTTGCTTCCTCTTTTATTATAAAAGGTTCCAAAAGGATGCAAAATTTTAAAGTTTTAAAAAAATATTTATTGCCCAATTATCCTCTGAAAGGGTGCTATCAATGCATGCATCATTTGACAGTATATCAAAATATCTGTTTCTTAACCTTTGGTCATACTATATATGCTTTTCTTTTAATCTTTGTTTTTTGTTAAGTAAAAATGCATTTGAAAGTTATAGGATGTTTTATTTCTTTGGCAATTGGTAGGATTGAAGTATATTTTCAATTGTACATTTTAATCTTTTTCTATTACTTACCTGTTAGTATCCTCTGTTTATATGTTTCTATTGGAATGGTCCTCTTTTTCTTACTGGTTTATAGAAGCTCTTTATGTGCTAAGAATCACAATATTTGTCTGACACATACATTACAACTATTTTTTCCAGTCTGTCATTGTTAAAGTCAAGTTTTTATATATAAAACTTTCATAATTTTTACTCAAATCATTAATTATTTATTTTGTTATTTTTGGCTTTTGTGTGATGCTTATATAATTGGAACTTGGGTAAGAGTTTTTCTGTGGCCAGAAATAGGTACTAGGGCCAAAATGCTACATACCCCCTATTCTAAAGAGAGTCACAAATACTTGCCACCAGACACCCACCACAGGTCTTTCTAAGAGGGAACTGATCTACATTTGCTACCCTGTCCCTTCAATTCCTCTCCCACTTTCCCTGACGATGGTAGACAGTTGGTGGGGGGGCCACTGGATCAGTGGAGCATAATTGCTTTTCCTCACCTCCTCCATGGAGGTCCTCACCAATTCTGAATCTAAATGAAAGACAGGCACCAAGAGGACCACTAGTTGTATGTGCCTACATGAAGAATGCAAGAAGAAAGTGACACCTGGACATTGGTTGGGCATCTGCTCAGGCAGATGTGCTTCTCTGCCTCTGGGTTACCACGCAGAGGAGAGAAGAATAGGAGGAAGATGTTGGAATGCAGGAAATGGGGCTGACCAGTCTCCTGCATGCCCTCCATATTGGTGGTCAAGTGAATATGGCCAACCCCAGAAGACTGCCTTCTGCAAGAAGGGAGCCAGCAGCAAGTGGCTGTGGGGTGCTTTACCCATGGCAGTAGCTGAAGGGGAGATGGAGGAGAACGTACTCGGCTCAGATGGCCACATCAGGGAACTGCACAGTGAAGTTCAACGGTGCCTTTGAAAGAACTCACTGGTTCCCCATGGAGACAACCCAACCATTGGGATGTATGTCACACAGATGAGCTAGAAGGTCAAGCAGTGTTGGCCAAAGAAAGAGCAAAACCAAGAGAAAGGGTCACTGAAAACAGTTAGGCAAAGAGATACTTTTCTCTTTCCTTTTCCATCTTCACTGATATTACCAACCAGATGGGCCATGGGAAAGGGAGAGAAGGCATCCCAGAGGAAAATACCTTCTCTGCTCTTGTTTTCCATACTACATATTAGCATCACTCTAAATTCAAGGCACCCGCTATCTGTGAGCTATGATATTATTGACAGGCTAACTCATTGCCAAGGAATAATATCCAGTTAATTGATACACCATAACACACTTTCTTGAGAAAGGGTAGGACCCTGAGGAAATGGACACAGGCCAGGTTTGTTTTGATGAGGAAGAGAAATCCAACTAAGTCTGACAGTTTTCCAAGAAAGGGAGTCAGAGGGAAGTCCTAAGACAAATGTGCTCTGCCTCCTAATTCTGGCTACTGCCAACCCTGGCAAAAATGACTCTCCACGGGACACAAAAGTCAGGTTTGGCTTTACGGGTTATGAGATTGGGCACCTGGTGTTTTTGACTGAACTGTTTATTCAGGGAATTCACTTTAAAGGTAACCCACAGAGCACCTGAATTGCGTGGGGTCTCTGTGTTAAGCTGGCTGACGATGCATAACCCATGTCAAGAGGCAGAAGAATTTGTTCTTCAAACAAAATAGAATTGTAACAGAAAACAGTAAACAAAGGAGGACAACTTTGGTGTTGGCTCTCAACACACCCTTCTCTAGAGTCTGTTGTCCCCAAAATATTGAGTGACACAGACTCATTCCAAATACAAACACAATCTTATCTTGCTCCTTTCTGCAGCATCACCAACAGAACCTTCTCCCTACACACCCCACAACCATATGTATAGTGGACAGCAATACCATCCCCTGAACCCCTGGAAGTTATCACAGTACCTTCCCCATATGCTTGTTGAGAGGGTTACACAAAGTAAGGAATTGTAGGTGTTTGGTACAGCACCTGGTATATAACACATGCTCAATAAATATTATTATGATATCATTATCTCTGCTTGCGTTCCTTTCAGAAAGACCTCCCAACAGTCCAAACTAGAATAATCAATGAGCCCCCCCTATACGCACACCCAGTGCTTTAAAAAATAACGTCCAGCCTTGTTAGAAAGGCACAGTTAACTCTTTGTGATCTGCTTCCATCCACGTGTTGAACCTCATCTCTTGTCACGTCTCACCTCAGATTATAGTCTATCCAAGTTAAATAACGTGCACTTAATTGAATGAGTCATGCTTCTGAGCACAAAAACAGGCCTTTGTATATTCTACTTTCTCTGCATGCCACCTATGGAACCCTACCCTTAGCAAATTCCCTTTTCTTTGAAAGTTCCTGACCTCCCTGCCCACACCAACTGCCATCAGCTGACATGGACCAGATGGTGTTCCAATGTGATCCCACAGCACCCCATGTTTACATTCTGACACTTCTTCAACTGTTTTCCTCAGCTTTTTACTTGTCTGTGTTTTTTAGCCAGGTGCTTCCTAAACTTTAATGGACATACAGATCATCTGGGCATCTGGTTGAAATGAAAATCCTGATTCAGTACATCTGGGTGAGGCTTATGCTTCCAGTTTCAACAAATGCCCAGGTGATGCTTATGCTAAAGTTTCATAGGCCACACTTTGAGTGCCAAGAAACTAGACAATGACACTCCCTGATGTCAGGAACCCTGTTTCCTGAAGGCTTTACAGCCCCAACACCCAGCCCATTCTCCAATAGGTAAAGCCTTCTTCCTGAATGTTGGTTGAATGAATATATGATGGAATGAACATACCAGGCCATTCTGCCCCAATTACCTCACTTCTCTAACAAGCTAGCAGCAAGTTTCTCAGTCTGAAGAATGTTTGCCTCACTTCCTGAACCTTGCACAGGACTGTGTTATAAAACACTCCTATCTTGCTAATCACTTCATGTCTCATTCTTTTGATCCAGCATATGATTCCCCTTTTCCACTTACCATCATTGAGAAGATGGAAGTGATAGGGCAGAATGGGATAGACAAGCACAAGATAGAGACATAGAAGGAGAAAAGGAAGAGAATGGGGAGAGTATAGATAAGAGAAGAGGAATACGGAACATGGGAAAAAATAGAAATGCCTGATTCTTCCCCTCATCTGATTCCAGCTTTCACACTTATTATCCTTACACACCTAGACTCCCTCTCACATGTCTTCCCCATATGCTGACCTTGGCTTTCTTTGTTTCTTCACTTATCCATTCAACACATCTACCTTGCAGCAACCACAGAGCCAGAGAAACATTCATGGGCAAAACCTAATATATACTTGTAGTTTACAACTCAGGAAGTAAAGAGAGACATTAATTAAATAAGCACCCATTGTAAAATTACAACAATGTTAAGAGCATAAAAGGAATATAAAGACAGAGGGTCAGAGAAGGCTTCTCTGGAAAATACATGGTGAGCTGAGGGTGAGTGGTAGTTAGCAGGTGAGGAAGGGAGTGGAGTTTCACAAGCAGGGGGCAGCACATGTGCAAAGGCACTGTGGCTTGGGAGAGTATGGCACATTGAAGAAACAAAAAATCCAGAGGGTATGGGGCCCTAGAAAGGAGGACTGGCCAGAGAAGAAAGAACCTATGTGGTAACCAGCCCCCAAGATGGCCCCTTATGATACCTGCCTCTTGGTATTCATGCTCTTGTGTAGTCCTCTCCAAGAGTTCAGTGGCATGATCACGGCTCACTGCAGCCTTGAACTTCTGGGCTCAGGTGATCCTTCCACCTCAGTTTCCTCAGTAGCTGGGACTACAGGTATGCATCACCATACCCAGCTGATTTGTTTTGTTTTGTTTTTGTTTGTTTTTTGGTGGAGACAATGTCTTACCATGTTGCCCAGGCTGGTCCTGAACTCCTGGACTCAAGCAATCCTTCCATCTCACCTTCCCAAAGTACTCAGATTACAGGCATGCGTCACTGTATCTGGTCTTTCCCTCCCACATTGTACCAAGGTCAGTCAGCCTGTGTGACCCAATAGCATACAACAGAAATGAGTGTGACACTCACAAGATTAGGTTACAACAACGGTGCCTTCTGTCCTGGGCATTGTCTTGCTTTCCTTTCTCATAAATCACTCACTCTGAGAAAAGCAAGTTACCATGCTTCAGCAACCCTGTGGAGAGGCCCACATAGCCAACAGTCAGCAGGGAACTGAGGCCTGCCTATAACTACATGACTAAGCATAGAAGCAGATTCTACAACCCCTGTCAAATCCTGAGATGAAAGCATCCCTGACCAACAGTTTAACTGCAATCTTGTAAGAGACTCTAAGTCACAACTGGATTCTTAACCTTCAGAAAAAACGTGAAATAACAAATGTTTGTTGTTTTAAGCTGCTAAATTTTGGGATAATTTGTTACACAGCAATAGATAACTAATACAACAGACCACACAGTACCTCTTTAGAGTGTTTAGGATTTTGTGGTCTTGTAAACTCTTGCTAGTGCCCTGAGTATAAAACCTAATATGGCAGCTAGTATCACATCAGAAAATATAGGGAATTTCATAGAAAATTGAGAGGTGGCGAGCCTGTTGTTAATATAGAGATAACAATTGGGCCCCTTCATTTGTTCTCTGCAGCTCATCATAAGCTACCAGTCTAGGCAGAGTCCAGGTACCATGGGCATGAATAAGTTATGACAAAATACGTCTTACAAAAGTTTAATATGGTTTATTGACTTTTAAAACTTACATTAGTAGTTAATCATAAGACCCTAAGTATTAAAATGTAAGCAAACAAAAGGATAGATTCTTGCTGTTGTTCTAGATGCATAATGTGTGGGAAGGATTGCCAGTTAGGGATATGCCTGCAGGTCCCCCAAGGCACTGGGAGTACATCTGTAACACCTGAAAGGCAGGTCTCCAAGGCACACAGTAGAATGGCACCCCCTCAATTCACTAACGGCTGTCACTTGGAAAGCCTGGAGCTGAATGTCTGGATTCTTAGGAAGTCTTTAATGGTTTGACAAGATAGCAGTTGTGGATCCTTGAGGAATCTCCTACTTACTGAAGAGAAGGAGAGACCTTGAGGAGAGAGCTCACTTCCAAACTGATCCCTAAGGCAGAAAGAGAAGCCCTGGGGTCCTGCAAAAAGGTGTGGGATGCTGAAGAACATTCTAGCATCCGAGTGAATAAGATTGGGAGAATAAAAACAGGAGAGAAGGAGGAATCAAGTTAAAACTAAACCTAACAGTAAATAAAGCTGAATCCAGCTGCATTGTGCCGAAAGTTAATTCACTTGCCTATGACTAAACAGAAAAATCCTTAGTTACCAGTAAACATAGATGATATGCACTAGCAGTATTATGATAGGAGAAGATTTTTATTAAATATCTCCCTATTGATCTCTTTCTAAGGGAAGAAATTCCATTAGGGTCATAACCACCAACTAAATTTTTTTTCTTTTAGTTTAGAATTTGGAATCAAAAGGCATTAAAAATAAATCTGCTTGGGAAAAAAATTATTTGAAATTCTTTTCATCTTGGTAACATTAGGAGTCTATGCAATTTTGGCCTGGGTGAAGAGAAGAATCCTTGTGTTTTTGAACAAACATGGAAATCTTGCTCTCAAGAGCATGGCACGAAGTCATGGCACTACCACTAATTTTAGGAGTAGTCAGGCTTCCTTCACCTGAAGCTAGATGCTTTCTGAGCCTTCATGGGTATTTCTCCATAGGACCATTTGTTCAAGATTCACCCACATGTGTTATTCAAATATATCTTATTTAAAGGCATTAGGATGTCCATACAATCGTTTTTAGGCTCTGTCAGAACCCAAATATATGCTTTCTAGATATTAGCACTTTCACTTACACAGTGCTCAGCTTACAAGAGTGTTTCCTTCCCCCAAAATTACAAAATTATCCATAAAAAAGAATCAAAATGTCAGGAACTGCAATTAGCTTTTGAATAAAGCCCATCTCTTTCCCCCATATGTGTTCACGTTCGTTCTGTGTTAGTCAGGATAGAATAAGCTATGCTACAATAGCAAATAACCCTTAGAATTATAGTGACTGAATGCAGAAATGTTTATTTCTTAATTATGTTCTGTCCATTCACCTCCATTCTGTGGCTCTGTTGGAGAGACCATGTGACTTATCCTTGGTCAGAACTGATCATGTGCTCAAGCTTAGCTTCAAGGTAGCATGGGAAATGTAGGGGTAAATATGACAATTTAGGGAGCATAACCATCTCTTCCATAACCAAAAAGTAAAATAAAACTCTCTGAATAAGAGTAAAATTGATGTCCAATAGAGAGAAGAGCCGCACAGAGCTACACATACACAAGACTCGTATGCTCACCACCTTTCCCAGATCCTTATGTCTGAAACTAGTACTCATGTTGCCAGTGAAATTACAAGCAATAGTGAACCTGCGGAGTTTCTACAACAGTTTTTGAGGAGAACCATAAGGTCCTCAGCAAAGTAGGGCATATCCTTGGCAATGAAGAAAAGGACAGTAGAGAGAACAGGTAGCATAGAGCGGAATAGAGAAGGAAAGAGAAACAGGTCTAACTCGTGCTAAAATAGTTGTGTTCAAGCTCATCTTTTTTTTTAGAGGCTCAGAATTTTTAGTTTTCAGTAATTAAGCACAATACTGCCCTTCAAAGACCAAAAGTGCCAACAGAAACTGTACTTGGAAGGGGAAGTCTATAATAAATAAATATATATTTTACATGGTGGATGATGAGAAAGCAAAACAGTAAAAGGTATTGCTACCTCTGAGTGACAAGAAAAGTGAAAATGTAGCATGTGACTTGCCCCAGGCCTTGAAGTGGTGGCTGTGCATGGTTTTCTGATTTGCAGGCCTAATGTTGTGGTAGGTGCACTTGCAAAACAGTCTTCCCCGTTAACTGCTGACATTTCTAATGAAGACGGGTGAAGCAAGGAATTATCCATGTTCTACAGTGATCTCTGGCGGACATCTGCAGTCATTGCATCTGAATTATTCATGAATACCCTGGAGTTTACCAAGTGAAGATGCATTCTGTAACGACCAGGACTGGATGATGCCTTAGAGATGATCAAGTGTAAGCCCCTCATTTTACGGAAGGGGAAAATCAAGTCTAACACAATAGAATGTTTCAGGGATGATTTTAACCCTTAAATAACTTAGATCTCTTTAGCTCTTCAGGTGGCAACCTGTCAAATAACATTAGGTAGGCAGATTCCACTTTAGTGACTTATCCATTTTCTCTAAACCTCATAACAACCCTACAAGGTGGATATTATTATTCCCCAAAGAAACCTACCTGGATATCACAGTGAACTGGAACCTTTCTTCTGCCCTTTCTTTCTCTGTCCCTTTTTTCTTTGCCCATTCATCTTTCTCCATGCTTCTCAGGCATACTAGAGGTATATACTCATATGGGCTATACTGCTCAGTCAAGGTGCCCGGATATTGAAAGGTCAGATCACCAGGCTCTGCATTCCCATAAGTGGTCTTTCATGATGTGGTGGCAAAGATGGCCACTGGCAGCTCCAGACTGTCCTTCTACCACTTTAACAAGCACAACAGAGAAGAAATCTTCTTTCCTGAGTTCTAGAGTCCTGCCAAAGGCATCACCCAGAGTCCTGCCCAAGGCCCTCATGGACCAGTCCTGGGCCACGTAACCACACTCCGAATTAATAGGTGGGTCACCCTTATCTGAACCACATAGCTCCCCAGCTATATGCTGAGCAGGCAAACAAAAAAAATGACTCATATTCTGAGAAGTAGAAAAGTGACTTCCACATCCTGTCACAACTACTCAACTGCCATTGTAGTACAAAAGCAACCATAGACAACATGTAAACAAATAAACATGGCTGTGTTCCAATAAAGCTATAGTTACAAAAACAGGTGATGGGTCATGAGCCATAGTTTGTCAACCTCTGGCCTAAGGGTAAACTTATTTAAAATTTCTGTTGCATATATGAAAGATATTTTTGGGCCTTTGATCTTTTATGACTCTTCGTTTAAACTATTCCATAATTATGTGGAGTAGCCTCCTTTCTCACATGAGTGCTCCTATTATTTCTTGCAACGTTTTCAAAAGAACCCCTCCCTCTCACTACTATAAACATGACTTAGAAATGCTGTGTTTACGTGGCTCTGTCTATATTGCGTGCTCCATGCCGTACTTACATTGCCTTCACAGTGTCTGAACCACTGCTCAAAAATGAGTGGATGGATAAGTAAATAAATCCTAGACAGGCGGCATGAGACCACAAGATAGGATCATCTGTTATAACCTTACAAAATTTTCTTCAATGCTAAAATGAAAAACATGGTCACTTTTAGGAAAATGTGTATTGTCCTAAGAAACAAAGGCTGTAAATTGCCAAAAGCAACCCATTTGACTAAGAGAAGATGAGAAATAAGAACGATATTTTTGCCGGGCGTGGTGGCTCACTCCTGTAATCCCAACATTTTGGGAGGTGGAGGCAAGAGGCTTGCCTGAGTCCAAGGGGTCGAGACCAGCCTGGGCAACTTGGCAAGACCTCATCTCTACAATAAATCAAAAACTGAGCCAGGCATGGTAGCGCACGCCTGTATTTCCAGCTACTTGGAAGGCTGAGGCAGAAGGATCGCCTGAGCCCAGCAGGTCGTGTTTGCGGTGGCCATGAGCATGCCACTGCACTCCAGTCTGGGAAACAGAGTAAAACTCTGACTCAAAAAAAAAATGATATTTTTGTCTTTCAAGATATCACAAAGCTCTTAAACAGCTTTAAGCAGCAACTGGGGAAAGTTAATTGGCTTAATTAAAGATTGACTGATCTCTTACCTAGGGTACAATCACCCTGCCCTTTATCTCTCCCCCACTCCAATTCATCCTTCCCAAGAAAGGTCTCTCCTTTGCTTAAAGAGATCTATGGGCTTTAAGCAGACAGGAGACAAAGTTCATAACATGCCACATGGAGTTATTTGCAATCCTGGCTCCAACCTACTCCCTCAATTTATCTCCTTTCATTTATCTCCACAAACTAAGGACACTTCTCCACCATAGTTTTCAGTTTTTCACCATTTCCCTACTATAGCCTGGGACTCTGAGTGTTCACATGCTGGTGTATGAAATACTGCAGCAAAACCTGCTGTTCGTGGACACAATATCCCCTTCCTCCTACTTTATTTTTATGGAACCCTGATTATGGTTTGGGTAAAAATGAGCCTAGTTAAGTCTACCCAGAGAAGGAGAAGGACAAGGTGTTCAAGTTTGCTAATGAATAAACTTTGAGTAATGTATAAAGGGTAGCAGGAATTCTCTTTCTTACCACAACTCATGTATTCCTTCTTTCATGAGCTGTTCACATAGGAGGTGAAGTAGTGATGTTCATGGCTTTAGCGGAGGAAAGGAATATTTTCTAGACTTTGTGTTGTCTGGAAGAATCCGTGACATTATTTAAAAGCATTTTATCCTATCAGTGTTTCTTGCACTACAAATGGCATCACATTGCAAGGGCTTGGATAAAATCCTTCTTTTAACAAGGAAAGGTTGCCTTGGCCAAACACACAGCAGGAAGAATCACTGCTATCTAATTTTTTCATGTTCTCCACAGTTCGATTACACCAAGTTACCATAGCTTCTAAAATTACACTTTTAAAAAAGGATTGACTTTTGCTTTTATGTCAAATGGTTTCATGAACAGTAAACATGCCAGAAGAGTGAGTTCTACGTTTTGAAACCCTAAGATAGATGGAGCGAGAATTTGGAAAACAAAAGTCTAAAAGCAGTTTAGTCAATGAGGTAAAGGAATTCAGGCAGTTATTTCAAGGCAGCTGTTTTTCCACCTGAAAAGCAGAATGCACCCAAGCTCTCTGAAGCCAGGTTGAGCAATTTATCGAGTATTTTCACTTCATTTTAGAATAAGTGATAAATGATATGATCATCCAAAGGGCTTAGGAAGAGTCAACTTTTTAAGGATGATAAAGCATCTAATGATAGTAGTTCTGTTCGAAACTTCACTTCCGGGTCAACAAAAAACCACAACCTCTATGATGACTCTACTGGAAGACTTTTATAATAAAATTAGCAAAAACATGGGACATGCTGCCTTCATTCCTAATTTCCTCTATATCTTTGGAAAAATAGATTCTAACACTTCACTCATATGAGAAAGTAAATGGATTTGACGATTGTAAAATTTTGAGAAATAGGAGTGACTAAGGGTCACTTTTTAGATATACATTGAAGCCACACCCAATTTGATATCACATTTTTTTTGTCTTTGTCTCTTTTTCAAGTGATTGAGTTGAAGATATGACTTTGCAAAGTTTAGCTGAAGCAAACGTGTAATTTGCAAAGGAACAAAGGAGTCTCCTCAGTCACATGTCTATCCGTATTAGCACTACCCCTACCATCTGAGGCATATCACCTATGGCTTTGCGCCCACCTGGAATCAGAAAGTTCTGTGGTACTATGGAGAGTTCCAAATCCACCAAATATCTAGTTGAAATTTGATCTCTCCATGTTGTGTTTTTCATGGCTAACATACTTCATTTGCATTGTAACTAATTAAGTATTCATATTTGTACTTTTTAGAGCATCCTGAATGCAGTTTAAAACATCAGCAATTCATATTCCATAGCACAGAGTCACAGCTTGTAAGAATATTAACTACATCTAGAGGGGAAAATGTATTAGGCCCATCGGGGAAGGAAAATACTCTTGAATGAAGATTTTTACTCGTGGTGTTTGTGAGATTTGGAACTCCAGATGTTATGATACACTCTCTTTATTCAGTAGCAGCTAAACAGGTAAGTGGAAGAGTCTAAAAGATAAAATGAGGCAAATAATATGAGCACTTCAAGAAAATCCTACACATTTAGTGTACTGGGTCATTACAGTTGTCCCTAAGATAACCAGCTTATAAAAACTGATTTTATGAGACTCTTGGGCTGTTTCACTATTTCAATTACATTTAGTTTCATGCCTGAATTAATAATGAATGATGTTTATGGTTTAGGAAAGATTATAAATACTAGAGGTGATATTTTCCAGAGGTCACATTTTAATTGCTATGTGTAATTATTCTCATTTCCACAGATGAAATATATATCTCACAAAACAGTAGCCCCAAGTGAATATAATGTGCATAAAAATAATTTTTCTCTTGAAAATGTGACCACCACTATAATATATTCAGAAGTTTGCATCCCGTGGGGCATATCTTGGTCTCCACCCAAAGGAATTTATTTCCATACTGACATTCAAAAATGATCTTGTAAAAGAATATCTTATCTATAAATAAATCCCATAGAACATATAACATCAATATATTACAGTGGAACTTGAGTAGATTTTTTTAAAAAAACATTGCTAACAATAAAACTCTCAGGAAGGTGAGGCTAAGAAAAAGATGAGGGCCTATCATTATACCTTTTTATTGGGTTGAAAACTTTTTCATTCATCCAAATGACCCTCCTATGAACCAAGCACTATATGATGCTTTGCCATTAAACTTTGCTTCCATCTTCTGCCCATTCCCTAAAATTTGTACACTAATCATATCTCTCTGCCTTTTAGCTGTAATTTTTTAACCTTACTGAATTATATTACATATTCCTTCTCTTCCACCATCTTCCACAAAACCACCTGTAACACTCAAAGGTTTTTTGGAAATTAGCTCCCCCAAAGCTTTCTACCTCAATCTCACTTAGTGTGAACAATCTTTGACATTGGGCCCCCTTGAGTACTTCTTTTAATTTGTAAGATACTATTTTATGCTGAGCAAAATGCTCCCTCCACACAGAGGCCTTTCCTAATGCCCATCTAAATCATTTTTTTAATCACTGCAATCTGGTCATTTCTTTCGTTTTCTTACATATATTACAATTTATAATTGTATTTTCATGTTTACTTACTTGATTCTCATATGCCCAACACTTAGCACAGTGCCTTGTATAGAGTAGACACATGAATAAATTAATAAATGAATATATTGTTTTACAAATTATTCCCTTTGATCTACAAGAAACTCAAATGTGTTGAGAGGAAAAAAACAAACAGCCCTATTAAAAAGTGGGCAAAAGATATGAATAGACATTTTTTAAAAGAAAACATATGCGCAGCCAACAGATACATGAAAAACTACTCAGTCTCACTAATCATCAAATAAATGCAAATTAAAGCCACACTGAGATACTATCTAACTCCAGTCAGGATGGCCATCATCAATAACTCAAAAAACAATAGATGCTGAAGAGAATGCGGGAAAAAGGGAACACTTCGACACTGTAAGTATAGCCTAATACAACCTCAAAGGAAAATAGTGTGGTGATTCCTAAAAGATCTAAAAATTGACCTTCCATACAACCCAGCAATCCCACTTCTGGGAATATACCCAAAGGAACTCAAATCATTCTATGAAAAAGATACCTGCACACGCATGTTTATTGCAGCATTATTCACAGTAGCAAAAACATGGAACCAGCCATGCTGCTCATCAAAAGTGTACTGGATTAAAAAATGTGGTATATATACACAATGGACTATTACACAGCCATAAAGAAGGACAAAATTATGGACTTAGCAGCAATTTGGATGGATTTGAAGTCTATTATACTCAGTGATCTGTCACAGAAACAAAGAACTCAATACCACATGTTCTCACTCATAAGCAGACACTGAACATTTATCATAATACTATAAGAAAGGGCATGGCAGTAGCAAAACACTGTGGAGGAGGGGGGAGTACATAACATCAATAAGGGTACCTGTGTGGCGAAAAGGGAACACTTCTACACTGTTGGTGGGAGTGTAAACTAGTGCAACCTCTGTAGACAGCAGTGTGGCGATTCCTAAAAGCTCTAAATATTAACCTCCCATATGACCCCGCAACCCCCCTACTGGGAATATATCCTGAAGAACTCAAATCACTATATAAAAAAGATACCTGCACACGTATGTTTATCACAGCATTGTTCACAATAGCAAGAACCTGGAAGCAACCATGCTGCCCATCAAAAGAGGACTGGATTAAAAAAATGTGGTACATATACACGATGGAATACTATGCAGTCATAAAAAAGAACAAAATCATGAATTTCGCAGCAACCTGGATGGAACTAGAGTCTACAATATTGAGTGACATCTCACAGAAACAAAGATCCGAATATCACATGTTCTCACTCATATAATGGACCTTGAACATCCAATGTAATACTATAAGAAAATGACTGACAGTAGTGGGAAACTATGGGGAGGAGGGAGATGGGATTAACGGTAGTAAATATCTGTCTGGGGACGGGGAATCACCTCTTATCAACAGGGTGCCTGAATGAAACGTGTTTGTATACCTAACCCTTAACTGTACCCCACAACATCATAATAAAAAATATTGATTAAAAAATAATAATAAAAATCAAAACAGAACAACAACAACAAAATAAGGGTAATCTCAAACCAGGCAAAGTAGGGACCAAATGGAGGCCCAAACTTTATCTGTATGATGACCACTTATCTACCTTATCCTATGTACCCCATATCTTGTGAATGAATGAATAAAATTATTCCCTTTGTATTTTACTGGACCCAAATTATTCAGTGGTCAATGTGTTTTCCTGAATATTCTGTAATCCCCTCTCATAACTGCATAAGTAGTAATTCGACAAATGATTAAGAAAACAGTTGGCTAGGCTCAGTGGCTCAGCCTGTAATCCTAGCACTTTGAGAAGCTAAGGCAAGTGGATTGCCAGAGCCCGCAGTTCAAGACCAGCCTGGGCAACTTGGTGAGCCCTCATCTCCACAATAAATAAAAAATTAGCCAAGCATTGTAACGCGCGCCTGTAGTTTCAGCTACTTGGAAGGCTGAGGTGGAAGTTTTGCCTGAGCCCAGCAGGTTGACGCTGGGGTGGCCGTGAGTATGCTACTACACTACAGCCTGGGTGACGGAATGAGACTCCAACTCAAAAAAAAGAAGAAAAGAAAACAGCTGCTTTCAACCTATAGCAATATTAATTGATAAATGCTTACTGAGTAACAGACAGAAAGCTAGATACTTTGAAAACATTGTCTGAGATTCTCAAATTGGCATCTTAGGACCCCTTTTGATATATTACAATCTGCAAAGTCTTGAAAATATTTTTTGTAATTTTGTGTTTTTATTTTAAAAATAATCTGCAATGTTTCAGTATACCACGTTCTAGATCATCAGAATGTCTTCTTTAAACCAGAAACTGCTTTTTACTTTCAGATCTTTTGTTTTTTGCAACCACTTTGGCCTCCAAGTAATTTCCCAGAGTGACAGTGTTTAACTTGCAGTGTATTGATAAGCACGTCTGGCCTCCTCTGGTTTGGCATTTCCTAATGTCCAAATGACAGCAATCAGCTCACATCTGCCTTTGAAGTCATTCTTAATTCTTGTATTTGGTATAAAGACAAAACTTGATATTGCAGTAATAATTTGTACTTGAAAGACATAGAATAAGACTGTAGTTTCTAGAATGTTTGCTTTTAGAAACTGAGACTTAATTTAACATAAAATCTTCATTTTGTAGTGAAATAAAGTATTAGGTTAACTGTCAAGAATTAATATGAAAACAGAGGAGGAGGCATTAGACCTCCTCATTAAATTAAAAATAAATAGCCTTATAGGACACTGGAAAAGCAAAAATCTTGAAGCAATTTAAAAGATAAAAGTGGAGCCGGGCTCGGTGGCTCAGCCTGTAATCCCGCGCCTTTGGGAGGCTGAGGTGAGTGGATTGCCTGAGCCCACGGGTTCGAGACCCGCCTGGGCAGCGAGACCTCATCTCTACAATAAATCAAAAAATCAG